>NW_018364923.1:0-12507 GCF_002078875.1 Numida meleagris | reverse complement strand
TAAGAGAACAATACCGTTACCCAGGCTAATTTTGTGTACAGTACATGTTGTTAAGTACAGAACTCTACTAGAAACACCACATTCCATGCAGGTATAATTTACCCCTTTCATCTAAGATTACATCGTAAATCATTAGTAAATCAGTAGCTACGTGCTGCCGAGCAACCTGCCCTCCAACACATTACTTCTGCAGCAGCACTCAGAAAGTGCATAATATAGTTAATGTATATCAAGTAACAAAAATATGTTAATTTTTAATGTTTTTATTAAAGCGTAAAAAAGCAACAAACACAAATTTTCTGGGATATGGCATTGTTTTTGTGAAACTATTGCATCAGCTTGGTTCAGTGGCCGTGACTGCAATTCTTAATGAGTTCTCAAGGTGTTCATTAGAGATTTTTGACGAATTTTACTCTTCTTGTACTTTATCCTTCAAAATAATGTGTATGTTTTTGAACTACTGCCAAAAAGCGATGACACAAGTAAGGCGTGAATGTGAAGTGAGGGCTACTTCTCTCTGGTTAGGAGAGGTCTTAAGTAGTCTGGTAAAGAAACGTGGTCAAATTTTTAATTACCACTCTACAAATTCCATCTGAAAATTCACAAGTGATGTATTTATGTTGACTGAAAATGGAGTTGCAAATAAAGTTTTTTCCAGCAGTCTTGGAACCTATTATTCTTCCTTTATCACAATGGAAACCATGTCTGTGTATTTCTTGCTGTTCACAGGACTGTGTTTAGCCAGTGTATCAAAATCCATTGAAGTATTTGCTGTAACTTTAGTACTTCACTGTGCCCTGTGCCCTGGTCTCAGCCCAGATAGTGTTAGTGCACTGATACTTGGTTGGTGCTGAGGGGCTGGGCTGCTCAGTGGGGCAGAGCTGCTACCATGATGGAGAGGAGCAAGGGGTGGGCTGCATGCAGCCTGTGGGTCTTGAGCTGGATATGCTTGTTGGAGCGGGATGGTGTATCAGTTAAATGTCCTTTAATAAAGGCTGTCTCTAGCATCAGTCTTCATCCTTATGTCATTCTCATAGGAGTGCTTTTATTTTGCGGACCTTGGTGCAGTGTTTGTAACTGATATATTTTTCAATATAACTGGATGCCTTTTTTTTTGAAGATGTAACCGAATTAACTTGCTTGCTATATACTGATTGACATTTTGTGTGGCAATTTTTAAGATCATAGTCTTGTTTCATTAGACTTCTGGCATTTTCTGCTCAGTTCCTGCCATGTATTGTCACTAAGGACAAGTTTGATTCGTGCCACTTCTGTTTGTGTTATATGCACCATTCTCTGAAACACTTTCAGTGCAAAAGGGAACCTACCCTTGAGGTGTTTTTCAAATAACGCTGAAATCTGGTGTTTTGCCAATACCTATGAGCTTGTGAGTATGCTGTGTTCACTGGTGACTGAGAGCCCATAGGTGATGGAATTTGGGGCTTGGAGGTATTCATGTTACCAGTATTGCTACCTTGTTTGAACCTAGAGTTCTGTAAATATGTCAAGTGCTTGGGTATTTTCTTTTACAGTCTAATTGCTGAGCTAATTCATCCTGGTAATCCTATCTTTTCAATGCTGCTGAACTATGCCATAATTTGGAGCTCTTTATTTGCCTTAGACCTTCTTAATCTTGAAAGCATGATCCCCAGTGCATCTCAATCTAATGGTATTTGCTCTTTATGTAATATCCCAGAAGACATGTTTGGCATTTAAATGTGTCAAAGCACACTATGCTTGTCTCTCTCTCTTTAATATTCTTTACTATGACATATCCTGTGATAAGGAATCCTAATATCAATGGAGTTTATCAATTTAGAAATACATTCATTCCTGATTTTTTTTGAACAATTTACCTTTTCCTAAGTTGTTAAGTATGTATTTGACATCTTAAGATTTGTACCAGAATTTTACACCAAGTTCTTCTTTCTGGTGATCGAAGAGGGAGGATATCCAGGTCAATCTGTATACTGGCTTTTATTGTTTCTTGTTGCACAGCAGTCTGAATGAGGTTATATGGCTGCATATCAGCACTGGCCTTGAGCTTAGATAGACAAATCTGTAACAAGAGGCCTGGCAGTGAGGACTCATTTTGCCTACTTTCCAGGTTCTTGATAAAGCTGTCAGGATAAGGTCTCAAGGTGGGCCTGTGAGAAACCTAGCTTCTAGGTACAATATGAGCCACTAATTACTACTTAGTGATTGTCAGTGGGGTTCCTTTGTGAATTATTTTGCATTTAGCAGGGAGAAAACTTCAAAGTCTGCACAAATGAAATTTCCTTGGCGTTTGAAGAAATTTTTGTGGCAATATGAAGTTTCTAGAAAGAGCTTTTCATCATCTTTTCAGCTGGAATTATTTTGCCTCTGCTTACTACATTATGTGAGAATTGTTGCAATAAATGCTCAGTAATTAGATTAAAATTTCTGCCCAACACTGTATGTATATTCTATAAAAAAAATTGATCTGAACTAAAAAGCACTTTAAGTCAAAATTGGGGTTTTTAAAGTAGTTTTGGCTTGGTTGAAATTACTTAAGTTATTTTGTGCAGTTCCTAACCATTGCAGTACATATAAGATGAAAACATTATATTGATGTTATGTAATCAATGATTAGGCATAAGCGATAGGGATTTGGAATGAAAGGTGTTATTCCTCTTTCCTGATAAAGGACTGACATAAGGATATACAAAATTTTGTATTCAAAATCTTGTTCTGAAATATAATAAATTATCTCTTTATTACTACATTCAGTTTGGGAATCGTTTGCCTAGTGATCAAGTGGAGTTTGCCTGGAACAACAGTAATATAAGGTACAAGCTATTGGTAATCTGTGAGGACAGGCACTGATGAACACAGCTGCAAAGAATGGTTTACTGGTATTGCTGATTGGAACTGGTCCAGTGCATATGGGACTTGTTCTAAAACATTGGTGAATTATTTTGGTTCCCATGACCAACAAATGTTGTCTTGCTGTTTTTATGATCCTGTCTGCAGTAGGGCTGATCACATTAGGGCACTGGAGAGACAGAAAATGGTTATATTTTATATTAATTTCATTCTGAAATGTGAATTTCTGACAATATGCATTTTAAATTTGATTGACTTCTCCACACAGTATTCCTCAATGTCTCTATTTCCCATGCAGATGAGAATAGGCACTAGTAATTGCTGGTGCAATTTAAGCTACTTGAACAAGATTGGAGTCAATGAGAGAATGCTGTAAATGGTGCTTGGACTTCATTGAATATTGCGACATACTGTTAGCTGTTTGCAAGACATTACTCATGATATTGCCTGATGGTCTGAGGCCTAATGAAGTTCATTTAGCAAAAAGCACTGCTTTCTTTCTCTTTTAAGGGATCTGAAACTGCGTTATAGGGTAGGATAAAACTAGAGCACCTGTCCTTTTTGTTGACCACTGAGAGGATCATCTTACTCTTTACCTTCACCAGAGTTTTTTCTTCTGCGGTATTGCTTTTGATTTAGGAGGTAGCTTCACTGAAAATAGGCAGTCACCAAGAAACTACCATTACTTCCTTCAGCTGCTACCTCAGACTTATTCAAGATGTTTCTAGTAGCTTGAAACCTGATAATGGATTGGCAAATGGAAAAGAATAATCTCTGCTTTTGTCACTTGAGGTTTCTGTTTTGCCACAGTCAGCTTCCTTGTTCTTCTTTGCCTCTCATTCTGTGTTTTCAGTTCAAAAAAAAAAACAACAAAGCAAAATCTTTGGGAGAGATCTTGCAGTATCTCATATTTAATCTTTTCCACTGAGAAAGGAGTCTACCTGGTTATGGTCATGGGATTTTTTTTTTTTTGAAATGTGTAAGCAATGGGAAGATGATAAAAATCCTCAGGGTACAGAAGAAGAGCAGAGCATCTGTTAGAGAGCATTGGTAGAGGAATTATTCCAGCTCTCTCTGTAAGGACAACATAGTACTGCTCTCCTCAGGGCAAAGTTCTGCCTAAAAGAATTTCCTGAACACTACAGTAAATCATTCATTCTTCAGGTCAGGAATTGCTGTTAATTATATTTTCTGTTGATCCTTTCCATAGCAATTACTGTTGCCACAGCAGACTTCGGTATATCACTTTTATCTATTCTTGATGCTGAAGCTTTGATTGTGGGTGCAAATAACATACATACAAAATCTGGTATGAGCTTCCTCCATCTCAGAGCTCCCTTGTCATTCTTGGCAGTTGCAGATACAGAAGTTCCTTGTATGTTCTCTTCTATTCTGTCATTTCCTCTCATGCTCCTTGTGCTCAGTCCTCCTTTTAATTTTGCTCTCTTTTGTAGCAGGAGTAGTCTACTCTGCTCATTTCATACTCAAAGAAGCAAGCATTGCTTTCTGGAAACAACAGTATTTTCCTTCAGCTACACCTCCAGCATCCCACATTACTCCTTTTTATAGTTAAGCTCACTGAATTCACATATTTGCTCTGAAGAAGCTTTCCTCAGTTTTAAACCTTCTCTCTCTCTCTGTTCAGTGATTTCCTTTCCCTAGTTTAACCCTTATTGAAGTCTCCATTAGCTTACTACTCAAATTTCATCCTCCTCGAGCTATCAGTCACTTTCAGTACTTTCAGTGCTCTTTTTTTTTTCAAAATCTTTTTGCCCCTGGTTCTGTTACACCTGCGGTCTTGATCATTTCTGTGGAAAACAAGAAAATTCTTTGTCCTTCCCGGTTTTCCATGGAGCTCTCATTAGTTAAGTTGTTCCTCTCTTCCTTGTTAGGGTATTTAGGAACACAGGGGAGAACCATGTTGCTCCCATCCAAACTGTTTATCTATCCCTGACATGCCCAGCTGAAAGTGTCTAGAGCTCAGTGTTTCAGGGAGGGATTTCACTTTTTCATCAAATGTCTTTTCTGTTTTTGGCATTAATCACGTGGACATCAGCAGCACTTCTGTGAACCTGACTTGCTTTTTGACTCAGTCCTGTCTCAGAAGCTTTGAATTTACCAAACTGTGACTAAGCAGGCACTTTCCATGTAATATGTGTAATTAATATAATACTTATTAATGTTTCCCCTGTGTTTCAGAAAGACCTCTGTAATCATCTTAAAGGAAGACTTGTTGTAGGCTGTCCAATTCTACCTCTAGTTCCTCATTTCTGTTGACAAACCAGGTTGTTAATCAATGAAAGCAGGTGAGTTTTTTCATAATTTGCTCACAGCTCCCTTAATATTACCTTTATTGAAACTGTAAGACTTTAGCTTATAGAAGATGGTTTCTTGTGCTGGGGTTTGTGTAGCGCCAGAAAGCATTAAGTCACAATTTGTATTTGAGGTTTTTTACTGCTGGAAGTTCCTCGGTATAGCATCTGCATGATCATCTTGGCAAGGTTTATACTGATGCTAAGGACACCGAGATAGCTGCACAGCTATTTTTTGCATTTTTTTCTTCTTGACTTTTGAACTATTCTCTGACATATGTAATGAAGAGAATAACTGTGTTTTTCTTGGGTGGCTTATGATCCATGCTGTCCTGTGTTAAAAGCATTTTTGAAAAGAGATTGTAGTCTTATTTGCAAAAGTTTTACAAACTTTTTACATTCCCAGGGCCTATGCCTTTATTTCTGATTATACAACACGAGTTGCTGTAATCTGCGTTGTCACCTTAAGAAGATTTTAGAAATGATTTTGGAGTGATTCGTACAGTGGTTGATATTAAAGCATGTATAACCCATTTTAAAAATGAATAATACTTATTTAATATTGTTTTAGTAACAGTAATACAATTGTTAATTTATGTGGACAATTCCTGCTAATCATTTATTATTATACTTAGAATTTCTGCTTCACTTGAAAGAGTGAATAATCTTTTCCGTTGCTCTGATCTGCTGTACTGTTTCAGAGAAAAGCCTTTATAAAAATGTATTTTACCTATAGTTTTCATCAAGCAGATAACTTTTAAACATCCTACATCATTTTAACGCTTGCACTCTCTATACAACGGCATTGTAAAGAACATGAAAATGAGTAAAATATCTTGAAACATACTTAATTTCTTTATTTTTGTTCATACTTGTGTGTGAATTTTCTAAATATTGTTCTGTTAGCAATACTGATGAAATTCATGTTACAGAATTCATCTCTGCAGTAGATATGCTGTGACTAGATAATGTGCCTTTTGGCAAAGGGACGAGGCTTATCTTGATTTGCTTAGCTTTGATAGTATGCACTGTTCACCGACAGTAAGAATGCATTGGTACAAGTGTTACAAATACATGTGCATGGGATTGAGGTGCAGTTCGGTGTGGTTCTGAAATGTCATATGTTCCTGAGGTTAATCCTCTTTTTTTCTTGCTCATTGGACTATCAGTTTATATATTGGCTCCTTCTGATGCTTGATCACACAAAATACATCGTAAAAAGGAAATGGAAAAAAGAGATTTCTTTTTAAAATTAACTTCTTTGATACTTTTGAATTTATTTCCTAAATCTTACCATATCTGTTTTCAGCTTATATAAGCAAAAGGGCTGTAAGTTTCAACTGGTCTGTTTGAATAGTGTAAGAATGTTTTTTCTTTAGAAAAAAAAAAGCCACCTGCTTTTGAATGGAGCATAATGTCAAGCCTGTTACAGCACCTGAAAAGACAGTTTACAGAGTAACTATATTGTTGAGTTTTTTTGGTGGTTGTTTTTGGTCAATCATAAACAAGTGGAAAGGCATTTGGGTGATGGAAGTTCCTTTTTTGGAACATAAAGGTCTTAGGAACTGTCAGGGAATGACACATTCCATTAACATGTGAATAGTGCTCCTTTTTGTTTAACTGTCTTATCCTAGGTAATATGTCAGTCTTCTTCCTTAAGGTTAGGAGAGAATATTACATAAATTCAGAGAGCATTCTCTAATCTTATTCAAACATTAGTATCATCTATGGAACTTGTTTTCTGGTAGATGCACTCACTGCCTGTTAGGGAAGGATTGATGATTTAGTTGTATTTCATGTGTCATAGATGATCAACCTCCACTAAGTGTTGGCTGCAGGAGGAAGAAGATTAAACTATTTGAATGTTGAATGATCAGTCACTTGGTTTTCAAGGTCATTGTTGCATACAGTTGCCTTGAAATAACTTAAAGTGGTTACTTCTTTATTTGCTATATTTGGTTTTCTTTTTCCCACAAAAGAAAGATAATTTGAGAGAATTTTATTGGCAAAGTAGGACATTATTGAGATTAACTGGTGAATATTAATAAACATGTCTACTGCCTGATGATTGAAAGTAAAGTGTTAAGTGTTTGATTCTTAGCTGCACTGAACTCAGCTTGAGTCACTCAAGTAGCGATTATGAGTGAAATAGAAGGAAAAATAAGAAAGGGGATATTTGCAGTCATTACGCCAGTAAATGAAACAGGTGGATTTACAGGCTGGTATTGAAATGTTTAGTTCTGTTTCTGCATAACTGGAAGATTCAGCTTGTTTCCTTCTCAGAGCACAACGTATCTGCAGTAAGTTAAAATGCAGCCCTGGTACGAGGGCACTGACTCCTAACTTTTCACTCTACGTGTAGTTAAAGTAGCTGAGGAATTATCCTGGAGGGAGGAAGGAAAAGGCCTCCATTTCCCTGATTATGAAGATCTTGTGTTCTTGACCACATAGAGAGGAAGAAAAACTGCAGCTTCTCTACTGCTTATGAATAGAATTGGAATCAGAGGGGGTTTGCAGCAACTCCTTATTGCGTATAAAAATGGGGAGTTTAGCTCCCATTTCCACAGTGCCTACTCAGGGCACTGCAGTCAGTCCTCAGCATGGTGGAGGGATGGGTAAGTTTCACCTTGGTAGTTTTAAGGTCAGCATCTGGTGTCTATGATTACATTTGCAATTCAAGTTATTCTATTTTCTGCATTTTAACTTTCATTCAACTGAATTTAGTGCTTGTGAAAGATCTTGGATTGTTATTTCTGGAGACTGATAGATTTCATTTATCCATGTAACAGGTACACTTTAGCAGCAATGCAGTCCTCTCCCTTTCCAACATTACCCCTTCCCAAGTTCCTGATGAGGAGGGAACAACTTGCAGAAGTGGAAGTAATGTTCAGTTTTCAAGTAGCTATGGCAGTACTAATGAGTAGCTGGATTTGGACAAACTTAGCAAAAATCCATACCTATACGTATTATACAGTACCAGGGAATGAATGATGGTGAACATTACCTGGTAAAATGAATATTTTTCAAATGTTCTACTTGAAAACTGTAGTAATACTAATAGGTGAGATAGATATCAATCTGTTTAAACATCGCTTTGTGAATGGAAGAAAAGTAGTGTATCTCATGGTAGTGGGGAAAAAAAGTACATGGGGGAATGTTTCTTACAGGTTTTCATAAATAATCTTAGCACTTAATGCAGTGCTGTCACTGTCCTCTTCTGTCATCGATTACAGATTAATTTCATTCAGTTATAGATAAATATTAGAATAGTAACTGGATTATGAGAACAGTGTAAGTATCTTAATTATTATAGTTGTAAAGTTTGTACATACAGAATCAGAAAGTTTTTTCCTAATAGAGCAATAGGACAATACAGTGACACTGCCTAAGTAAGATGATTTTGTATATATATGCAGTACTGATGTACAGGAAAGATTAGTGTTGTGGAACCTCAGGTAAGCAACTGTGAACTTGAAGATGGAATTGGCGATTCTCATTAGAATCTGTGTCAAATTAAGGACAGACAGTTGAGTGCAGTGTGTTATTTTTGTGCGGAAGTCTGAACACCCAGTCTGAAATACTAATTGCTGTGTACATTCTTAAGTCATTCCAGCTGACTGAGATTTAGATAAATGTCGGTGATATCAATAGAGTATTCTCTCTTCAGGTTTCTAGGGCGGAGCATGGTACAAAGGAAGGTTCATTGGGCTAAAGAGAAAGTGAACATAGTGTGCACCTTTAAATTAAGAAATGCAGGTGAAAGCTGAATCTTCGTTATTTCTTATTAATTCAAGAAATTATAAGCAAGATATTTTACGAAGTACCTTGTAGTTGTTGGAGTAGGTCTAAGATAAGAATTCTTAACTCTGTGCTCCTTAAGAAATAACAGTTCATTTCCTAGAGGTGTGGTACAGCATTCCTTTTCCTCACTGTATTCACACTTAAGGTTAACACATTGTCAACGGTTTACGGGCGTTAGGCCTGATTCCGTAACGAAGGGGACTGGGGACCCACGGGCCCATGTCCCAGGAAAAGGGGAAAGGGGAAAAGCATAGGGAGATGGCCCTGAGAGCAAAGAACAGCAGCAACAATCTGAGGAGAAACAAACTAATTTACTAAATAAAATATCGGAATGCAAAACAATACACTAAATACAATATAATTACAATTTAAGCTGATAAATCCAATACAGAGAGAGAGAATGTCCAAAAATCAAGGTAGGCCTTACTCTACTACCGACGATAAGATGGCTGGAGAGCGAGGTGCTGCCAAGACGAGAGACGGCGGAAAAAGGAACAAGGTCTCGTGATCTGCAAGTTCTTATACTGCGAGTTTTTATCTTTTCTCTCCGGCTGGAAAATGGTAACAGAGGAGCAAAGTACTGTGGGGACTGTAGTAGTCCTTCTCTTCTGAGAACCAGGTATATCCACTACATGATGTTATGATGTGGAGTACCAATAACCGAAAATCACAAAACCATGACAGGAATGTAGGACCTAAATGAAATATCTAAGTATAAAGGCAAGAGAAATTACAGCTCAGGTTTGGATGTCAGACAGAACTGAGGGAATTTCCATGTCCCATAGGTGGGTGATTATGAAAAATGCTTGCTATTTCAGATGGGACTTACACTGACATAGCTTGATAGAGGAAAATAGTCATTGGTTAACCTCAAATCCAGCATGCTGTGCAAACCCTTGGCTTCAAGTCTTGTTCATTACTGATCTTTCAGACCTTTTTTTCTGCTGAGTCCCAGGTCCTGTCTTGTTAGTTCACTTGCATGAGTGAGCAAACGTGAGATGCAAGCTGATGTCAGAGCAGAAGTGGAATCTAGGTGGGGTTTTCTTTTGTTACGAATTTCAGGGTGGTATCATATTGTCGGAGGAGATGAGGTGCTATGAAGCTGAGATAGTAAATTCTCTTTTCTGTGACAGGACCTAAAGAACAGCACATAGCAATGCCGAGCTGAGTAAGAAGCAGTTATTTCACTGCATGCATAGCTTTTTACACTGAATTATTACTACACTGAAGCAGATGGCTTCCAAATGCCTCTTTTCTGATGATGTCTGATTTCAAATATGTTGTCCCTTAGGAGATGCTCCAAAAGGAATCATCAGCAAATTATCTTGTGTCAGGGCATGATCGGTGCAGAATCCAGCTGCCTTTCAGTTTCCGTGTGCCATTCCGAATGTCACAGTCTGCTTGTCCTGAGGCAGGCCCCTGCTTGCTCATTGCTCCATTGAGGATTCCTGACCTTCCCATCTCATAGTTTAAGTCTGACTATTCCATCATATTCTGCCCCTGGAAAATATGCATCTCAGATCAGGTTATTATACTGGTCCTTTTACAACAAGGTGGGCGTGAGTATGGATAGCTGGTCATGGAAGGTAAGTGTTTTCCCTCCTGGATTTTGAAAACTAACATTATCTCCTATGGAAATGTATGTGGAGCCAAGATTCATTGTTGCTTGCATAATATATGGCAGATATTTAGATATCTTATGGATAATCTGTGCCGACTGTCTACAAGCCAGTCCCTCTGGACCTACTCTGTTGTGACCTCATTAAAATATCATTTAGCTTTCATTAGGGCAGAAAGAAAGTATAGAAGTGGCTGTCAATCCAAGTCTGTTTTACAATTCCAGGGCCAAATCCTTTTCACCTCATTGAAGCAAGTCATCCCACTGAAACCAGTGAAGTAATTCTCTAAGATTTGCTCTTGATCAAAGTATAGTGACCCGCTACTGCTACTAATTAAGCTTCTCTCTACCGAACCACAGCAAAGTTGGCCAGACGTGAATCTGTCTGTCATCATGCTGAGTGGTAAATGCACCCTGCTCCTTGGAGAACCATTTAAGTCTCAGATGGGCAGGCCTGAAATAGTGGCTGAGCCTACTGATTCAGTTTGCTTTAAAAGGAATAGAGGATAATTTCTGAAATCAGATTCAATGATCCCTCACTCTCCCAGCTGCCCCCACTGAAACACAAAGCCTGTCAGCTGAGCCTCACTAGCTGCCAGAGCTGAAGTGCCAGTGGAGATCACAGTGAATTGGAAGCCATTTTACAGTGATCTTCAATATTACAGAGGAAAACAAATTTGTTTAGCAGGCTCCTAGTGATGGGTGACAATTACAAGTATTGCAAAAGAAGCAAGTAAAGGAACAGCAAGTAAAACAAATGCAAGAGGTACAACTATTAGGTGATCTAGAACTGTTCCTTCCCTTTGCTTGCTTGATCTGATGATTAAAATAACTGATTTTATCATAGAACAGTTTTAATTGGAAAATTCTAGTGATGACCCATCATTGTAAAACACTCAGGTCATTCCTAGTAACAAGTCTGGCAGCAGACTGCGAAGTTTGCTATGTGGGGCATTTGGATGAAATGAAATGCAATGCGTTGTACTGTGTTGGTTTCTTCTGTTCAGAGTGATTATCACAAATGATCTCTTGTGTGGTAATCAAGTCCTGATCAGGGCTAGCACCCTTCACACTGAGTGATGTACGGGAACAATCTGAAACAGTTTCTCATTCTGAATGGCATTTAATCAGACCAAGGAGTATTCAGCCTGCGAATGCATCTGTCCTATTGTCTTCCGGGTTCAGAGAGGAGTCTAAAGACACTACTGGCACACAACCCATCTCTAAGCAAAAAGCTGAAACATAAATGTACTGAACGACTTCAATATAAAACAGATGAAAAGAGAGCTGATGATAAAAGCATATATTGATGCATGAGAAATGAGAGAAATGTCTTTGGTGAAATTCTAAGTCTGTTGAAGTTAATGAAAGCATTGACACTGACTTAATTAGGACAGAATTTCATCAGTCTCCGCTTTTCTTACCAGGTAATCTTGTTATTACTGACTGGTAGTTTCCTAAAATTGCAAGTATAAAAGTGGTTGTTGATGGGGCCAGAGTACAGGTCTTTGTACTTTATCTATCGAGGACAACACAGAAAAAAATGTAAGATAGTTGTTAATATGAGTGGACAAGGGAACAATGGAACTCAGAAAACTTCTCAAAGTGTTTATTTATTTGGCTAGAACTTAATGATTGATTTGGAAGAAAAAAATGCTTGAAAATACTGATTTTGAAATCCTTCAAAGAAAACACTTCCAATTTGAAACAATCCTGTGTCAACGGTTTACAGGCGTTAGGCCCGATTCTGTGACAAAGTGGACGGGGGACCAAAGGGCCCACGTCCCGGGAAAAGGGGAAAGGGGAAAAGGGTAGGGAGATGGCCCTGGGAGTAAAGAACAGCGGCAACAATCTGAGGAGAAACAAACTAATTTACTAAATAAGATATCGGAATGCAAAACAACACACTATAATACAATATAATTACAA
>NW_018364922.1:10074-11026 GCF_002078875.1 Numida meleagris | reverse complement strand
TGGGGCCATTCATTAGGGATGGGATCACTCATTAGGGATGGGGTAATTAATGAACGGGGTGTTAATTAGGGGTGGGGCCATTCATTAGGGATGGGGTCACTCGTTAGGGATGGGGTAATTATGAATGGGGGGCAGGTGTGGGTCGATTCAGGCCTAATTAGTGACTCATTATGGACTCATCATGGGCTAATGAATGACTAATTAACGGCTAATTAATTGGTTCCATGGCGGCGCTCGGAGGGGCCGTGCGATTTCTGCGGGGAAGGGGGGCAGGTGTGGGTTAATTAAGGTCTAATTACAGGCATATGATGGACTCATTATGGACTATGGGCTCATGAATGACTAATGAATGACTAATTAATTAATTAATGGCTAATTAATGGGTTGCAGGGCGGCGCTCGGAGGGGCCGTGCGATTTCTGCGTGGGGGGGGGCAGGTGTGGGTTAATTAAGGTGTAATTATAGGCAAATGATGGACTAATCATGGACTATGGGCTGATGACTGGCTAATGAATGGCTAATGAGTGACTAATTAACGGCTAATTAACGGGTGGCAGGGCGGCGCTCGGAGGGGCCGCGCGATTTCTGCGCGGGGGGGGGGGGTGTTATTTGCGGTCTAATTAATGGCAAATGATGGTCTCATTCAGGACTATGGGCTCATGAATGACTAATGAACGACTAATTAATGAACGGCTAATGAACGCCCTAATTAATTGCAGGGCGGCGCTCGGAGGGCCCCTGCGATTTCTGCGCGGGGGGGGCGGCGGCGGCGCTGCGCAGAGCAAACGTGGGGCACGAGGAGCTCATCGCATGCGCCGACTGCGGGAGAGCCGGTGCGCTATGGGGCGCTATGGGGCGGATATGGGGTGGTTATGGGGCGCTATGGGGCAGATATGGGGCGCTATGGGGTGGTTATGGGGCGCTATGGGGCGGATATGGGGCGCTATGGGGTG
>NW_018364922.1:5627-7019 GCF_002078875.1 Numida meleagris | reverse complement strand
AGATATGGGGTGGTTATGGGGCGCTATGGGGCGGATATGGGGCGCTATGGGGCGCTATGGGGCGGATATGGGGTGGATATGGGGTAGTTATGGGGCGCTATGGGGTGGATATGGGGTGCCATGGGGTGGATATGGGGAAGCTATGGGTCATCTATGGGGCGGCTATGGGGCAGCTATGGGGCGGCTATGGGGCAGCTATGGGGCAGCTATGGGGCATCTCTGGGTCATCTATGGGGCAGCTATGGGGCAGCTATGGGGCGCTGACGGGCCGGCGGCGCAGGCCACCCGTCGTGCCTGCAGTTCACGCTGGCCATGGCAGCGGCGGTGCGCACGTATGGGACATCTATGGGGCAGCTATGGGGCAGCTACGGGTCATCTATGGGGCAGCTATGGGGCAACTATGGGGTAGATATGGGACAGCTATGGGTCATCTATGGGGCATCTCTGGGTCACCTATGGGTCATCTATGGGGTGGCTATGGGACATCTATGGGGCAGCTATGGGTCATCTCCGGGACATCTATGGGGTGGCTATGGGGCAGCTATGGGTCATCTATGGGGCGGCTATGGGGCAGCTATGGGGCAGCTATGGGTCATCTATGGGGCGGCTATGGGGCAGCTATGGGGCAGCTATGGGTCATCTATGGGGCGGCTATGGGTCATCTATGGGACAGCTATGGGACATCTATGGGGCATCTCTGGGTCATCTCCGGGACGTCTATGGGGTGGCTATGGGGCAGCTATGGGGCAGCTATGGGGCAGCTATGGGGCAGCTATGGGGCGCTGACGGGCCGGCGGCGCAGGCCACCCGTCGTGCCTGCAGTTCACGCTGGCCATGGCGGCGGCGGTGCGCACGTATGGGACATCTATGGGGCAGCTATGGGGCAGCTACGGGTCATCTATGGGGCAGCTATGGGGCAACTATGGGGCAGATATGGGTCACTTATGGGACATCTATGGGGTAGCTATGGGGTGGCTATGGGGCAGCTATGGGTCATCTCTGGGTCATCTATGGGGCAGCTATGGGGCAGCTATGTATGGGTCATCTATGGGGCAGCTATGGGTCATCTATGGGGCATCTCTGGGTCACCTATGGGTCATCTATGGGGCGGCTATGGGGCAGCTATGGGGTGGCTATGGGGCATCTATGGGGTGGCTATGGGGCAGCTATGGGGTGGCTATGGGGCAGCTATGGGGCAGCTATGGGGCAGCTATGGGGCGCTGACGGGCTGGCGGCGCAGGCCACCCGTCGTGCCTGCAGTTCACGCTGGCCATGGCGGCGGCGGTGCGCACGTATCGCTGGCAGTGCATCGAGTGCAAGAACTGCAGCCTCTGCGGCTCCGCCGAGAACGACGTGCGTTAATTAATGAACCCCCCCCCCCCTTCGTTAATT
>NW_018364922.1:0-1013 GCF_002078875.1 Numida meleagris | reverse complement strand
CCTATGGAAGCTCCCGGCCCCATAGGAGTGGTCCCAGCCCCATAGAGACACTCCTGGTCCTATACGGATGCTTACGGCCCCATAGGGACACCCAGGGCCCCATAGCGATGCTCCTGGTCCTATATAGGGACACTCCTGGCCCCATAGGGATGTTCTTGGCCCTATAGGGACGCTCCTGGCCCCATAGGGATGTTCTTGGCCCCATATAGGGACGCTCCTGGCCCCATAGGGATGCTCTTGGCCCTATAGCAATGCTCCCAGTCCCATACAGCTGCTCTTGGTCCTATATAAGGATGTTCCTGGCCCCATATAGGCGCTCCTGGTCCCATATAGGAATGCTCCTGGTCCCATATAGGGATGTTCTTGGCCCTATAGCGATGCTCCCGGTCCCATACAGACACTCCCAGTCCCATATAGCTGCTCCTTTTCCCATATAGATGCTCTTGGTCCCATACAGATGTTCTTGGCCCTATAGCGATGCTCCTGGTCCCATATAGATGCTCTTGGTCCTATACAGATGTTCTTGGTCCCATAATATAAGCTCTTGGTCCCATATAAGAAGGTTCTTGGCCCTATAGCGATGCTCCTGGTCCCATAGGGATGCTCTTGGCCCTATAGGGATGCTCCCAGTCCCATACAGCTGCTCTTGGTCCTATATAAGGATGTTCCTGGCCCCATACAGGCGCTCCTGGTCCCATATAGGGATGTTCTTGGCCCTATAGCGATGCTCCTGGTCCCACATAGGGGTGTTCTTGGTCCCATACAGATGCTCCTGGTCCCATATAGATGCTCTTGGCCCTATAGCAATGCTCCTGGTCCCATATAGACACTCCCAGTCCCATATAGCTGCTCCTGCTCCCATCCAGATGTTCTTGGTCCCATACAGAAGCTCTTGGTCCCATATAGGGAGGTTCTTGGCCCTATAGCGATGCTCCTGGTCCCATATTGGGATGTTCTTGGTCCCATATAGGGGTGTTCTTGGTCCCATATAGGGGTGTTCTTGGTCCCATCCA
>NW_018364921.1:18399-20032 GCF_002078875.1 Numida meleagris | reverse complement strand
GGGATGGAGGTGGGATGGAGGGATGGGAAAGGGATGGGGAGGCAGGGGCACGAGCGCAGGGGACCACACACCCATAGGAAACGCGGCTGCAGGAGGAGGAGGAGGAGGGCAGGGCTGCACTCATTGCACCGCACCGCAGCCCCCAGTTCTGAACCTGGAAGGGGCGGGGGGGGGGCCCAGCACCGTCTCCAGCGCCCCCCAACCCCAGAGCAGCCCTGGCAGGGTTAACAGCCCCGGAGCCCCACAGCGGAGGAATGTGATGTCAGGGCTGGATTAGCGCAGCGATCCCATCCCGGCGAGCAGCGGCGGAGCTGTGTGTGGCACAATCCATCACCGCGCCCGGCGTGGGGGGTCCGGGGGAGGGACCCTGCGTGCGTGGGGCAGCGGCTGCTGCTGCTGCTGCTGCGTGTGTGAGCGCACACTTGGCCATGTGTGTTTGCACGTGTGGGCGCCGGGGTACGTTTGGGGGGTGGGGGGGGGCCTTGTGTGCGAGCACTCACACGTGTCCGTGCTTGCACAAGTGCTTGTGCACATCCACGTGTGTGCGCGCGCATGTTGGGAGCAGCTGAGGGGGAGACACTGGACCCAGCAGCCCCGACCACCCCAAACTCTCATGGGGTGAGGGAACAAGGGGGGGGGTCAGAGCAGGGGGCAGCGTGCCCAGGCCCCCCACTGCATGCCCAGCCCCCAGCCCCCCCCCACCCCGGGTCATCCCCAGCCCTGGGACAGGCAGAGCCCCACGCTCAGCGCAGCGCCGATCCCGCAGCCCTCGTGCTGTGACCCCGGGGTCAGCTCCGTGCCCGATTGGTTTAACCCTATGGGGCTGGAAGCATTGATCTGCCCCCTCCCTCTGTGCCCCCCCCCCCACACACACACACACAGAGCGGCTTTGCAGATACACGTGTGCAAGCTGCAGGGCTGGGGGGCACCTATGGGGAGCTACACTGCGTTGTGCCAGTGACAACCCAGCAACGTGGGGCCGTGTCCCAGTCCCCACAGAGCCCCCACACCCCTCCCTTGCTCCCGTACCCCCCCAGGTGCTGCAGGCAGCAAAACCCCCTCCTGGATGCAGCTCCTTCTGCCCACCCCAGCAGCGATTCCTCCTCCATCCCCAGCAAAAGCACCGCGCACGGCCCTGCACCGACCCCGCTGCTGTGCCCACAAAGCGCATCGCTTCGGGTTCAGGGGCTCTGAAAGGGGCCGGCGCGGGGTCACGATCCCGGGCGGGTGTGGGCTGCGGAGCTCATCCCAAGGTGGTCCCTGGGCTGGAGCTGCACCAGCTCCGGGGGCAGAGGCAGAACGTCCCACCAGGACAGACGTCCTCGCTCCTTCCTCCTCCTCCAGCCTTTGGCACGCCGATTCCCCACCCCACACCAAAATCCTCCTCTGCCGCGTGCATCGCTTTACCATGAGGGGCCCGAGGTTCCCCCCCCACCACCACCACCCCCAGCCCCGAGCAACCCACGGGACACCCCCACCCATACACCACGTCCCCATATACCCCGTCCCAGCCCCTCACTCCCACACGCATCCACACCCACCGGGGACCGTGCACTGACACGCTCACGCAAGCTCACACACGTGTGTGCGCACTGGAGCCAGGCAGCGGGGTGACCTGAGGGCGGGGGGGGCT
>NW_018364921.1:15036-16034 GCF_002078875.1 Numida meleagris | reverse complement strand
CCCTCCCCGAAACCGCGAGGGCGTGGGAGCCCCGCACGGCCCGAGCCCCGCGCTCAGCCCCCGCATCCCGTACCTCCGGGCGCTGCTCCGCGTTCCGCTCCTCCCGGCGGCGGCGGTTCGGTCCCGGTGCGGTGCGGTGCGGTTCGGTTCGGCCCCGGAGCGGTTCGGTTCCCCGAGGGGCGGATCCCGGAGCTCACGGTTGGACGGGGCGGACGGCCCCGCGCCCCCCGCAACCCCCCCCCTCCCCCCCAACCTCCTCCGGCCCGGATCGCGGTCCGCCCCCACCGAACGCTGCGGGACCCCGCGGGGGCGGCGCGTCCCGGGCCAGAAAAGCGGAGGAGCCGCGGGACTCAACTTCGGGAGGCGGCGGCGGAGCGGAGCAGCGCTCGGGACCCGGACCCCAACCGGGAGCGCCGCGGTCACTCCGAAAACCCGGGGTGGATCGGGCACGCGCGGCCCTGCACACGCGCGGGGCCATCCCACGTGGGCGTGCGTGTGCGCGTGCGAGGGGTCCGTGCACCCGTGCACCCCTGCACCGTTCCAGGCTCGCACAGGGATCCGGGCACACGCGTGGCACGCTCACAGCACGCGCACCCGTGCAGCTGCCGTGCAACACGCGCGCATCGGTGCACACGCACGCTGCGTGCAAGCCGCGCCGTGCGCGTGGGACCCCCCCTGCACGCGTGCGCACGCTCGTGCACGGGGCTGCACACGTGGGTTTGCACACTCACACCCACACACATGAGCTGCACGCCAGGTGCCAGCCCCGACCCTGACCTCTGTAAGGGACGTGCCCCCCCGCTCTGCCCGGGCTGCAGCTGCAGCTGTGGGTCTGAACCCCCCCCTCCTCCCCACACCGAGCATGGAGACCCCAAAGCCGCCGTGCCCCCCCCCAGGGCGAGGGCCCCACACACACCGCACATCACCGTGCACGTGGAGGGGATGGGGGCCGCGATGGCACCGCGGCGATGGGAGCTCAGGGGGGAGCAGAGCTGGGG
>NW_018364921.1:8388-9421 GCF_002078875.1 Numida meleagris | reverse complement strand
CGGGGCCGTGTCCCTTTGCTGCTTGTTTGTTTGTTTGGTCCCCGCGCGCGGTCACCGCCGCTGTCACAGAGCGGTGACACAACGTGGCTATTTCGGGGAAAGTGCCCTTTGCCCCCTGCTCCCAGGCAGAACGTGACGGCGCGGGGCAGTGCCAGCGGGGCACAAGGTGTGTGTGGGGGGGGGGGGAACGCAGCACGACTCCCCCCACACCCCACTCCATCCCACGCCTCTGCCCCGTTCCCCCTCCCCAGAGCCCACCCCGAGCCCCAGGTGCCCTTCTGGGAGGATGGGTTGGGGGGGCACACTCAAAGCACACACGCTCAGCCCCCCCAGGTGGGACCCACCCAGGATGGCACCGCGCAGATGCCTGCTCCCACCCCACGGCCCCCCCCCCAAGTCCCCACTGCGCTCTGGAAGGTGCCGGAGCCCCGGTGCTGCCGCTGACCCCGCGGCCTCTGAGCGGGGATTACCCCTCTGAGCTGCGTGCGCCGCATTAGGGACCCGCGTCCTCCCCGTGTCCCCGTGTGTCAGCACGCACCGCGCTCCCCACGCACCCCCCCGAGGTCACACCGGCCGTAACAGAGCGCTCCGTGCCTCAGTTTCCCTCTCCACTCCCATCACCCGACCCCCCCCCCCCAACGTGGCGCAGTGAGGGTGTCCCCAGGGTGCAGCAGGCGGCAATCCCTCCCCCCCTGCAAAAAGTGAGGGCCGGCAGAGGGTCCCTGGGGGCTGCGGGGGATTGCTCCCCACGGATCAGCCCCACTATAGGGCCAAGGTGGTGGGTGCAGTGAGAGTGCCCCCCCCCCACGCCGTTTCATAATGAGCTTCAGGGGCTGAGCAGCTTTGCTCCTGAGCTGAGTGACCCCGGCTAAGCCTGCAGGAAAACCCCCCGGCCCTTGGCACGGTGCGGGGCAGCACCACACACCCCCCACTACCCCAAAGCCCCCCACTCTCCCTTCCCATGGGGCGACATGCTCACCCATCGGACCCAGCGCAGCCCGCAGCCCCCTGCACAGAGAGCTGCACACGCAGA
>NW_018364921.1:4731-6548 GCF_002078875.1 Numida meleagris | reverse complement strand
GAAGGGGTGGGGGGTTCCCCGGAACCTCCTGGGTCAGCTGCAGCCGCAGGCGTCCACGATCATGTCGGGGATGTCGGTTTTGACGATGTTGCTGTTGCGGTCGAAGTAGAGGAGCGAGAGCGGGCGGCGGCGCGTGGGGACGCAGCAGGAGTGGGCGGCCGTGCGCACGTTGTTGGCCTTCACCAGGCTGAGCACGGCGCTGTGGAAGGACGAGGCCATGCCGGGGCTGCCCGCCACGTGCAGGGGGCACTGCCCCACGCAGTAGTTGAGCTGGTAGCCCTCGGGGCTGATGATCCAATCGTTCCAACCGATGGCGCGGAAATCCACGTAGTGATCCCGGCGGCAGCACAGAGCCGAGTCGCGGTTGCAGCGGAGGCTGCGTTTGGCCACGCGGTGCTCCGGGTCCCGCAGCGACGCGGAGGCCACCAGGAAGGGCCGACGGGGCCGGGTGGCGTTGGTGGCCGCGACGACGCCGCCTCCGTCCCCGTAGCCCCGCAGGTGCAGCCGGAGCGTTCTGCGCTCCGCCCCGAAGGAGCCGCGCAAGGCGGGGAGGAGGGAGAAGCTCCTCCAGCCGCTGCCCCGCGCGTTCACCCGCCGTGCGCTCAGCAGAGCGCGGTGCCCCCCCCCGACGGCACCGGCGTCGCCGCTCCCCTCCACGAGGGAGACGCTGAGGGTGAGGTTGGTCACCGCGCCGCGAGGAACCCGGACGTAGAGCCACAGCTGCACCTGCACCACGCGCACCTCCTGGTCCGGGGGGGGGGAGAGGTGGAAGCGCAGCACCGTGCCCGGGGAGGACGTGGGCTCTGCGGGGAGAGAGGGGAGGGGGTGAGGGCTGCGCCCACGGCGCCCTTAGGGCTGAGCTCCCACCCGCAAAGCCCCGCTCCGTCCTTCAGTCCGTCCCTCCCCTCCCCGAGGATGCTGCGCTCTGCGCGTGTGGCCACGTGCTGCTCCGTAGGGGAACTGTCCCGCTCTGCCCGGTGGAACGGGCACAGAAGGGGACAGCGGGGAGCGGGGGACAGCCTAACCCTGACCCTAACGCTGTCCCTCCCTCTGGGCAGCCCTGAAGCCCTGGTTTGGGGCACCATTTCCATCCCTGCAGCCCTCCATCCCCTTACACCCTCCATCCCCTTACACCCCCCAGCCCCTTACACCCCGCAGCCCCTTACACCCCCCATCTTCTTACAGCCCCCAGCCCCTTACAGCCCCCAGCCCCACATCCCTCCAGCTCCAATCCCTCTGGCCCTCAACCATCTCTGCCTCTCCCCCCCCCGCCCCGGCACCATAAATCCAAGCTGAGCATTTTGTGCACGCAAGAGCGTCCCTTCAGCCCCCCTCCCCACGGCCGTGCTGCCCCCATCCATCGTGGGGTGTGGGGGGGACACAGACATCGCAGTGCTACACGACAGAGACCCCCGACCCGCAGGGGCAGCGGCACAGAGCGGGGGGGGGGGGAGGATCCGTCTGTGTCACCTGAGACCCTCCCCAGCAGCTCCAAGGGTCACGGACCGACGGTTCCATTCCACTCCGGGCTGAGCCCTCCCGGACACCCCCACCCCACCGCGAGGACCCCGGGGGGAGCAGCGCTGCGGGGCTCGGGGCCGCACATCCCGAGCGCTCCCGCACCCGCAGGGGGGTCCCGCACCCACCTTCCTCCGCGAAGCTGATGATCTCAAAGCGCCTCTCGTCCTCGGGGGGGTCACCCCGTCGGGGCCCGTCCGCCTGCAACCGCCGCAGCGCCCGAGCCACGGCCACGCGCGGCACCGGGTGGGCGATCCGGGGCCTCTCGCGGAGCCGCAACCCGTCCAGCAGCTGCCGCT
>NW_018364921.1:0-1551 GCF_002078875.1 Numida meleagris | reverse complement strand
GGTCATGGGGGGGGGCTCTCCCTGCAGCCCCTCTTCGGGCATTGCACCAAACATCGATGCAAAGGGCAAAGGCGCAGCGGGAGCGGTGGGGGGGCTGCGCTGCGCGGTGGGGGGCGGTGCGAGGGGGCTGTCGTCGTCCGTCCCCCCCCCCACTTCCCGGTCCCGGCCGTTCTCCGCAGTCCTCGGGCGCCTCCAGGCGGTACCGGGGATGCGGATCTCTCGGGTTGGATGCTCCGCGGACCCAGGGGGGCTCCGTGCTTCCGTGCTCCCCACGCCCCCCCCCCCACCCTCATTCCCCCCCACCCCACCCCCGGACCGGGAGCTGCGCGGTGCGGCCGCCAATTAAAGGTTAACGCTTTTCCGAGGCGGCTTTCAGGAATTCCCACCCCTCCCCCCGGGGCTGCCAAGGGGCACCGCCACCGCCGCTGTTGACTTTGGCAAAGGCTCCTTCGAATGGGGGGGGGGGGGCACAGCGCATCCCGACTTCCCCCCTCCCCCCCTCTTTGAATGCGGACCGAGGGGGCACGGCTGGGCTGCAGCCCCCCAAGGACAACGGGTGGGGATGGAGCTCGGAATGGACCCCACCCCCCCCAGGACCCCCCCCTCCACGGTGGGGGCCGTGAATACAGACGACGAAAAGGGGCAGTGAAGAAAAAAAAAAAAAAAAAGAAAAAAAAGACCAAAAAAAGGAAGGGAAAAATAAAAAAAAATAAAAAGAGCCCGATCCCCTCCTGGGTTTGCGCAAGCGGCCTTGGGACCCAGACGGCATCGATCCCCACTGTCCCACCCCACCCGTGCACAGCTGGGAACCCTGCAGGGCCGCGGCGTGGAGATGCACGGGAGCCCCACAGCGAGCAGCGTGGGTGGGCGCTGCCCCACGGCTGCCCCACGGCTGCCCCATGGCTGTGCCTCAGCCTCTCCGGCAGCGTGCACCGCCAATCTAGGGGTGCTCGCGGCTCTGCCCCCGCACGTAGGGAGGGGGCAATGCCGCCCTCCTGCCCCACCGCCCCCTCCCCACCAAGCTCCAGCCCCGGGGCGCAGCCGTGGGGCAGCGGCGGTTCCTTGGGGAGCGGGGCACGGTGCGGAGCAGAGCAGGAGCCCGGCGCTGGGAGCGCAGGTTCCATGAGGACGGAGCTGCCCTTTGCCCCCAGCTCTCACGGCTGCGTCGCGTCCCGATGTGGGGTGGGAACGCCCCGGGGCTGCACCGGGATGTGGGGCTGAGGGTGTGGGGCAGCGTCACCTGGCAGTGAGAGGGGAGCGCTGCTCGGTGCCGTCCTGAATTGGGACAGCAATGGCCAAATGCAAACGGGATGCTGCAAATTCCAACAACCCCCCCCATCCCCCCTCCCTCCCCTTGGTCTGTCTGGGACAGGTCGGGGTCCCGCACCCCCAGCGCAGCATCCCCGTGCTCTGACCCGCACCCATGGGTGCCCCCATCCCCACGCGGCCATGGGAACAGCGGTGCGCAGCCCACACACGCACCCACGGCGCTGCGCTTGGTGACTTTATTGCCGCCTCCCCCCCCCCAACCAGCGCCGGTTCCTCCCTCTG
>NW_018364920.1:13969-15167 GCF_002078875.1 Numida meleagris | reverse complement strand
TAACCTTGCTCCCAGGCGGGGATCCGGCAAAAGGTTCCCATTGTATGAGGATGCTGTGAGGTCTGACGTACTAGTGAGCAGATGGCAGTCTTTGGTGGGCGATGGATCAACCCTTCCAGGTCGTGCTGCAGCTCTTCCCATCAGAGGTGTAATCCTAGGTCTTATTCCTCTCTCTTTCTCGAGGTGGTCATGTAAGTGGAAAATCTTCAGGTATGCAAGAGTCACCGGTGGGGTATGTCACATCAGAGAGCATCTCTGGAGGTTACAAAGAAACAGAAAATCAAATGAAACGTAAATAGTTCAATAATACAAAACAAATCTGGTTACATGTTTTCTAAGGAAATATGTGATTTTAGTGGCAATTTTCCTATGCGGTATTTCAATGCTCAGGAATGTCTGAAGTTTACAAAGTCACCATTTCAAAATAAACGGTGGTATTTCAATGCAAAATGTTGGCTTCTTTTCACTTGAACATCACTGTCTCTTGGGAACTTTTCATTCTACAATAGCTTTCAGTACGTTCAGTTCAGTTCAAGCTACTGCTCTCAAACGGAGAGTAAAGGGGAAGGGGAAAACTTTTAGCAGAGCAAACAGGGTTTAGGATGACAGGAGCTCCGCAGTGCACAGTAGGAAGGTGAGTTTGTGTAGGACCCACTCTGCCCAACCCGTCTCTCTCACAACTTTAGCTTGGAGCAAGCAACAGATCCCAGTGTAAACTTTCCCATCTGTGTTATTCTATTAACTGAAAGGGAAAAGGATTAGCATGTGTACTTGTCACATCTTTTGACCTGCTGCATACTGAGACCGAAGGTAATGTTAAAGTTAAATGTTAAAATGTTCCCAACATTTGAATGAGAACCACTGTAACAATTACAGCCAAGGGCTGAGCGTCCGATGTCAACAGAGAAGATAGTTAATAGAAAATATTAACCACAACTAAAACACAGTTCCACCTTTGGATCATTTTCTCTCCTCCGAGTGCAAGAAGGATATCAGCAAATCAGGGTGAGTCCAGAAGTGAGCTATCGAGACAGCTGAACAGATGAGGGAGGTGAATTTGGAGAACAGAAGGTTAAAGGAGAGGATCTAAATTGTGCCTTCTACTAGGGCAATGGATAACTACAAAGGAGGCAGCATACAACTTTTCTCAGGTAAGTACTGCAACAATGATGAGAGGCAACAACCACTCGTTGCAGCA
>NW_018364920.1:9857-11024 GCF_002078875.1 Numida meleagris | reverse complement strand
TTCCTGGCGTATGTATTCACGGCCTTGCTGTTGCTGTGTTGTACAACACCAAAATACTGAATACAAATTACTGAAATAAAAAAAGCCCATCTGTTGAAGACAGCGGGATGAGGTGTGTTTCAGCAGTGCTGCTTTGGTGCACGGTTACAGCGAGGCACGCCTACCTTGCAATGGTCACACAGGTAGTTTGTGACTCAGTTATATACAGCTCTTCCGAGTCCCAACTTTATTTCTCAGCCACTCAGACTCGATATTCTGCAAGGGAAAAGATGGAAATTCAATTCATCGGAGATGTCATCAGACCTCCGTTGTTATGGCAGTCATACTCATTTCTTCGGATGATAATTCAGGTGAGTGCTTACCGAATGAGGACTGGTTACTTCCAGTTGATAGTAGTAACCTATGCCTAACAGTAAAATACTAACAGTAACCTATGCCTAACACCAAAATACTAAAAGTAATCTATGCCCAACACTAGAAAACTAAAACTAATCTATGCCCAACACTGAAAAACTAAAACTAATCTATGCCCAACAGTAAAAGATTAACAGAAATCTATGTCTAAAGCTAAAACTAAACTTAATACTAAAACAGGCTACAAAACCAGGAACTGGGGCAAAAATCCTGAACCATTAAAATGGGACTGGGGGCTCTATCTCTCTAAGGAGAAGCAGCGAAGAGGAGGTGATGGTAACAAACGCCTCCCAGCTACTTGTGGGGGCAGGGGCCACGCAGCGGGTATGGAGCCGAGCACCCGGGCCAGAGATGGTGCAGCTGTGCCTGCTCCGAGGGGCCTGGCACGATGGTGTGGTGCCAGGCCAGCCGTGCCGCAGGCTGATCCACCTCCATCGGTTGAGCTTCATCTGGAGGCAGATCCACCTCCATGGGTTCATCTGGAGGCAGATCTACCTCCATCGGCTCTACCGTGAAGGTGACAGCGCTGGTCCAGGTGCAATGGCGCTGGACTCCCTTCCTCCTCCTCCGCCTGATGTTCTTAGCAGGCCCCCTCCACCTGATGTTCATGGCGGGCCCCTTCCTCCTCTTCGCTTCTGGGAACCCGAGCTCCCCCTTCCCATTTAAAACAGGGCACTCTTCACCCCTCGCCCTCTTCAGGCTCGCCATGGCTGTTAACGGCCAGATGTCTGAGAGGCGAGTGTTTGGGGTGGG
>NW_018364920.1:4344-7345 GCF_002078875.1 Numida meleagris | reverse complement strand
TCACAATGTAGAACGGTGACGTCACAGTATATAATGGTGACATCACAATGGGAATGGTGACGTCACAATGTAGAATGATGATGTCACAATGGGAATGGTGACATCACAATGGGAATGGTGACATCACAATGGGGAATGGTGACGTCACAATATAGTAAGATGACGTCACAATGGGAAATGGTGACGTCACAATTTAGAAAGTTGACGTCACTATGTGGAATGGTGACATCACAATGGGGAATGGTGATGACATAATATGGAATGGTGACATCACATTGGGGAATGGTGACGTCACACTATATAATGGTGACATCACTATGGGGGTGGTGACGTCACAACATAGAATGGTGACGTCACAGTGTGGAACAGTGACATCACAATGGGGAATGGTGACATCGCAATGGGGAATGGTGACGTCACAACGGGGAATGGTGACGTCACAATAGAGAATGGTGACGTCACAATGGGGAATGGTGACCTCACAATGTATAATAGTGACGTCACAACGGGAAATGGTATAGAATGATGACATCACCAAGGTAATAGGTGACATCACCATATAGAATGGTGACGTCACCATGGGGAATGGTCACGTCAGAATGGGGAATGGTGACATCACAATGGGCAACGGAGACGTCACAATATAGAATGTTGACGTCACAATGGGTAATGGTGACGTCCCAATATACAATGGTGATGTCACAATATAGAATGGTGACGTCACAGTGGGGAATGGTGACGTCACTACGGGGAATGGTGACGTCAATATGAGGAATGGTGACGTTACAATGTTGAATGGTGACATCACAACGGGGAATGGTGACGTCAGAACATAGAATCGTGACGTCACAATTTGGAATGGTGACATCAGAATGGGGAATGGTGACGACATAATATAGAACGGTGACGTCACATTGGGGAATGGTGACGTCGCAATATAGAATGGTGACATCACCATGGGGGATGTTGACATCACAACATAGAATGGTGACAACACAATGTGGAATGGTGACATCACAATGGGGAATGGTGACATCACAGTGGGGAATGGTGACGTCAGTATGGGTAATGGTGACATCACAATATAGAACGGTTACCTCACAAAGGGGGATGGTGACATCACAATGGGGAATGGTGACGTCACAATCGGGAAAGTGGACGTCACAACAGGGAATGATGACTTCACAGTATATAATGGTGACATCAAAATGGGGAATGGTGTCGTCACAATATAGAATGGTGACGTCACGCTGGGGAATGGTGACGTCATAATGGGGAATGGTGTCGTCACAATATAGAATGATAACATCACAATATAGAATGCTGACGTCACAGTGGGGAATGGCGACTTCAGAATATGGAATGCTGATGTCACAATATACAATGGTGACGTCACTATGGGGAATGTTGACATCAAAATACAGAATAGTAACATCACCATATACAGTGGTGACAACACTAGATAGAATGGTGACGTCACGATGTAGGATGGTGACGTCACAATATATATATATAGAATATATATATAGAATATATATATATATAGAATATATATATAGAATATATATATAGAATTGTGACGTCACAATGGGGAATGGTGACGTCACAATATACAATGGTGACGTCACAATATACAATGGTGTAGTCACAATCTAGAATGGTGACATCACAATGGGGAATGGTGACGTCACAATGGGGAATCGTGACCACAATGGGGAATGGTGACGTCACAATGGGGAATGGTGACGTCACATTATAGAATGTTGACGTCACAAAGGGGAATGGTGACGTCACAACATAGAATGGTGACATAACAATGGGGAATGGTGACGTCACAATATAGTATGGTGACATCGCAATATAGAATGGTGATATAACAATGGGGAATGGTGACGTCACAATATAGAATGGTGACGTCACAATCTAGAATGGTGACATCACAATAGGGAATGGTGACATCAGAATGGGTAATGGTGACATCACAATATAGAACGGTTACGTCACAATGGGGAATGGTGACATCACAATGGGGAATGGTGACGTCACAACATAGAATGGTGATGACACAATACAGAATGTTGACATCACAATGGGGAATGGTGAAGTCACAAAATAGAATGGTGACGTCACAATACAGAATGTTGACATCACAACGAGGAATGCTGACTTCACAGTATATAATGGTGACATCAAAATGGGGAATGGTGTCGTCACAACATAGAATGGTGACGTCACAATGAGGAATGGTGACGTCACAATGGGGAATGGTGACATCACAATATAGTGAGGTGACGTCACTACGGGGAATGGTGACGTCAATAAAGGGAATGGTGACGTTAAAATGTAGAATGGTGGCATCACAATGGGGAATGGTGACGTCACAATATATAATGGTGACATCACACTGGGGAATGGTGACGTCAGAACATACAATGGTGACGTTAAATGTGGAAATGTGACATCACAATGGGGAATGGTGACGACATAATATAGAATGGTGAAGTCACATTGGGGAATGGTGACGTCACAATATATAATAGCGACATGACAATGGGGGATGGTGACGTCACAACATAGATTGGTGGCGTCACAATGGGGAAGGGTGACATCACAATGGGGAATAGTGACATCACAGTGAGGAATGGTGAAGTCATAGTTTGGAATGGTGACATCACAATGGGGAATGGTGACGTCACAATATAGAATGGTGAAGTCACAATGGGGACTGGTGACATCACAATATAGAATGTTGACATCTCAACATAGAATGGTGTCGTCACAATGGGGAATGGTGACATCACAATGGGGAATGGTGACGTCACAATTGAGAATGGTGACGTCTCAATATGGATTTGTGAAGTCACAATGGGGAATGGTGACGTCACAATGTAGAATGGTGACGTCACAATGGGGAATGGTGACGTCACAATGGGGAATGGTGACATCACAAGATAGAATGATGACATCACAATGGGGAATGGTGACGTCACAATATAGAATG
>NW_018364920.1:0-3339 GCF_002078875.1 Numida meleagris | reverse complement strand
TTTCTAAGCCTACCTCTTCAGCAGATGGGAAAGACTGGTTGTATCACCTATAAAATATCAAGACTTCAGGGTTCTGTGTTACGTGCAGCAAAACTTTATCTTAGCAGGGGCTTACTACAACAATTTTCACGATTCTGGAAGCCACCCATTGGTTCCTGTGGAGGGTAAAAGTAAAACGAAATCCAACAAGCCTGTGCTCTCAGTACAAGCTATCAAATGTAATGACACAGTCCTCTAGAGTGGGATGCGTGAATGACACGAGTCCTACAGCAGTTAAAAGCTTCATTTCAAAAAGAACAACCTTCCTCTGAGGCAGTAACAGCAAGTGCAATGTGCTCTCCCCACACCCCCGCTCACATGAGTAACCTGCTGCCGCTCGCTCGGGGTCCTGCCTGGCAGGGAGCTGCCCCAAGCGCTGTCCCACACCCACCCCAAGCAGCCTCACCAGCACAGGGCAGCACTCAGCCCAGCACCAGGCAGGGCACCCTGCACGGCGCTCGCCAGGCTGTGGCTGCGTCGGCTCCCATCCCGCTGCACCTGCAGTCCCACTGACCCCACTGCTACAGCCTGTGTTGTGTCATCACGAGACTGAGTGAGGACAGAGGCAGATTCTCGGTGGGCTTTGCCCTGGAAATCCCCTCACACAAGCTGGTACACACAAATTTATGTGGTTTAAAACCTTCTGGGAGCCCCTCTCTTCAAGGAGATAATTCTGCAAGTCTGACTCCCATAAAGGGTGCGGGCTGATGACAGCCAGCACTGTGGCAGAGACCCGGTTAGACCATGCCCCTAACACATTCAAATTAGCATGGCAGAACCAGACTTTATTGTCTGTATTAATCTCTGTCTTGATCTCAGGTAGATCAAAATCACAGATTCAGCACCTGCCACCTCCCTTCGATAAAGGGAGCAAAGAGATCAAGACAAGATGATGCAAAGTGATGGAGTCAGAGCAGCTGGCCAAGCAAAGACCATGCGCATGCATTTGCAAGCTGGGTGTGCTCCTGGAGCTGGGACTCTATCACTCACCCTCAGAAGAATTCCTGAGTACCCTCCTGGAGAAAGCTGTACATTGACACTACTGGAGTCAGTTCTCATCAATTAGCCCTCTTCACAATTTCTAGATGCCTCTTTTCTTAACATGCACCATTTACTTTTCCAACTTGCATTTCTTTTTGCCTTTCCATTTGAATGGTTTTGAAAAAGTCTCTTCTATTTAGAAATTCCATGATTGCTGTAATACACTTAGTAGGTATTTGGACTTCTATCCTGAGTTGTTCAATGCATTTTACTAAAATAAAGACTACTCAAGAACTTATTCCAGTGCAGGCTGCACTGACCAGTGACTTGGACAGAAATAACTGCAAGACGCAGACCCACTGGGCTCTTGGTAAGGATCCATAAACCAAATGTAGTCACGCTCCACATTTTTCATTTCCTCCTTTATAAGGGTACATCTTAGTTCTTCTGCTTGCTCTCTGACTGCTTGGAATCTCAGTGCGTACCCCAAGACCCAGAAGACTCACCAGAACACTACATCATGCTGCAGACAGGGGCTGCGTGGCACGAACTGATTCCTCCTCAACTTGAGGTGACCACCAAGGCAGGCTCAGAGACGAGATCCTCTGGGTGGAATGGACACAAGCCCTGGAGCTGCAGGTTCTCTCATGTCAACCACGCAGATCCCAGTAGGGACTTTTCCTTGGCTGACAAAAGACATACCTGCACATTTAAACTGCTCTTCACTGCTGTCAGTTGCTGGCAGTAAGCCACTCAGGTGGCTTCCTCTTTCTTTACACAATGTGGTTTTCCACTGCCGTGAAAACATCTACAGTAACAACAGGACAGTGACACAGAGTCACTTGAGCTGGCAGGTCTGGTAACCACACTGAAGTTATTCTGCCCGGCGGTCAGCTGCACTATCACCGGCTCCAGAAGTGCTGAATGTTTAGGATTTCTTTTTTCCTTTTTGCCCTCAGAACACTCTCATGTCAAATTGCCTTATTATTCCATTGGCTGGAGGAAATAAGATACCTTCCTTCCCAATCAAAGGTAAGATTTTGATCGCATTTCTTGCTTTATGAGCAGAGGCATTAAGGAGCAGAAAACTTGCACTTAACTTACTACAGAATCCTTAGTTCAGTTGGAAGGGCCCCTGTATGGTAACTGCTGAGGCACGGCCTGAAACACGGATTGAGTACCTGGGGAAAGGACCCACAACCACCACCGAGTCCAGCTGTCTGAGCTGACAGTCTAGAGCTGGCAGCATTGAGACAAGTACCTTAATGCAGTCAGATACAATCATCCAGGCTCACCACATCTAAGAAGCTCTCTTCTTAGAAAATACACTGAGGGCTCACACCTCATTTGCAGCCTTAATGACTCCATGACTTTAAGGACAACTCCCTGAACTGGCCACTGCTTCCTGCAGAGGGGAGGAGCACTGCCCTGGGCCAGCCCCCTCCCCAGAGGCAGCTGCTGCCACCCACCTGCTGCCCTGTCCCCAGCCCAAGGGACCTGGCCCAGGCTGCCCTGCTGCTCCTGCCACGAGTCCCCGGGGGCTTGCTGCCCCTGCCACGGGGCAGTCCTGTGACCCACCACAACAACACTGAGGATGGCCTTGTGGTACGCTACCGCATCTTGAAAGACTGGGTTTTTGGAGCTGCATGCATCAAATTCTTTAGAGAATGAACAAGGACACAGAATGGGGGGGAAGAACGAGGCTGAAGGATTTTGCAGCTCTCTCCACGCCCAAATTCAACCTCTCAGAATTAATTCCCATAGAAACACTTCCTGCTTTGAGCATTGGGGTGGCTTCTCCTGTCCTGCCGCACACCTGCTCGGTGCTCAGCCTTGCACTAGCTTGGCCCTGGGGAGCAAAGCACCAGCCTGGGCTTCGGGTCCTAACAATCCCAACCTCCATCCAGGCAACCAGGTCCTTTCATGTCAGTAATGTGCTGTAGTCTCTATGGACTTCAAAACAGCCCAATCTCCTAAAGGGGAGCTGGCAGGAGCCATTACATCATGGAATGCATGTCTGCCAAGACAAAGCGTGCTGCCCAGCAGCTCCCACCTCTGTGTACTCCCAGGATCAGTGCTTTGACTTCTGTTTCATACCTCAGCCCCTAATCAAACTGTATCTAAGCTGAATACCAGCACAACTCCATCTGTTAAATTTAGAGGTGAAATAGGAAGGCTCTCATGCAGTCACCAAACTCACATGACACCAAGTTTGTCTCACCTGGACAACACAGAGAGATTTTCAGTGACATCGGTGTGCTTTGGATGAACACACAGAAAATAATACTTTGGAGGGCCAGGAGCCTCTGCTTCAAAACC
>NW_018364919.1:10668-12565 GCF_002078875.1 Numida meleagris | reverse complement strand
CCCAGCACCCCCTTGCCCCCCCCATGCCCCCCACGCACCCTGTTGATGAGCTCGCCCACCATGCCGGTCCAGGATCCGTTGGGCTCGGGCGCGCCGTACAGCCCGTCCTCCACCAGCTTCAGGTGGAAGCGGAACTTGAGCAGCCCGGCCAGCTCCTGCAGCATGTCCACGCAGAAGCCCTCGTAGCGCTCCGCGCCCCCCGCGCCCCCCACCCGCATCACGTAGGGGTTCTCCTGGGGGGAGAGGAGGGGGGTGGGGGGTCAGCGAGGGGCTCCCCGGGGGCACCGGGAGGGGAGACCCCAAAGGAGACCGCAGTGGGAACCCAATGGAGACCCCAAAGGAGACCCCAAAGGGAACCCAATGGGAACCCAATGGAGACCCCAAAGGAGACCCCAAAGGACATCCCAATGGAAACCCCAATGGGAACCCAATGGAGACCCCAAAGGAGACCCCAATGAAGACCCCAATGGAAATCCTAAGGGAGACCCCAAAGGGAACCCAATGAAACCCAAAGGAGACCGCAATGGGAACCCAATGGAGACCCCAAAGGACACCCCAAAGGACACCCCAATGGAGACCCCAATGGGAACCCAATGGAGACCCCAAAGGAGACCCCAAAGAACACCCCAATGGGAACTCAATGGAGACCCCAATGGAGACCCCAATGTAAATCCTAAGGGAGACCCGAAAGGGAACCCAATGAAACCCCAAGGGGACCCCAATGGAGACCCTGAAGGTGACCTCAATGGAGACCCCAATGGAGACCCCAAAGGATACTCCAAAGGACACCCCAATGGGAACCCAATGGAGACCCCAAAGGAGATCCTGAAGGTGACCCCAATGGAGACCCCAAAGGAGACCCCAAAGGAGACCCCAATGACAACCCAATGGAGACCCCAAAGGGAAGCCATTGGAGATCCTGAAGGTGACCCCAATGGAGACCCCAAAGGGAATCCAATGAGACCCCAATGAGAACCCAATGGGGACCCCAATGGGAACCCAATGGAGACCCCAAAGGAGACCCCAAAGGAGACCCCAATGGGAACCCGATGGGAACCCAATGGAGACCCCAATGGAGATCCTAAGGGAGACCCCAATGGGACCCCAATTGAGATCCTGAAGGTGACCCCAATGGAGACCCCAAAGGGAACCCAATGGAGACCCTATAGGAAACCCCAAAAGGACCTCAATGGGACCTCCATGGGAGAACCACTGCAGAACCCTCCAGGACCCCCACAAGACCCTCAAAGACCCCAAAGGACACTCCAGGACCCCCATAAAACCCATCAGGACCCCCCAAAACACCCCTAAAACCCCATAAGACCCCCCAGGACCCTCATAAGACCCCCCCAGGACCCCCATAGCCCAGGAGCTCACCGGGATGGTGGTGACGATGAGGGTTTTGTTGGCCATAGGAGCCCCAAACTCCCCTAACACCCCACAGAACCCCCCACAGGACCCACATAAAACCCCATAAGACCCCGTAAGACCCCCCAGGACCCCCATAAGACCCCCCCGGACCCCCCAGGACCCCCCATTCCCAGGAGCTCACCAGGATGGTGGTGACGATGAGGGTTTTGTTGGCCAGGCTGTCGGACGCGTTGAGGGACAGCGAGGTGGCGTTCATGGCCAGGGTGCGGTTGGAGTGCCACACGCCCACCTGGGGGCAAGGCCAACGTGGGACCCCAAGGGAGACCCCAATGGGAGACCCCAATGGGAGACCCCAATAGGATCCCAACAGAAAGCCCAAGGGAGACCCCAAAGAGACCCCAGTGGAGACCCCAATGGAGATCCCAACAGGACCTCAATGGGACCCCAATGGAGACCCCAAGGGAAACCCCAATGGGACCCCAATGGAGACCCCAGTGGAAATCCCAATGGGACCCCAGTAGGACCC
>NW_018364919.1:5040-6427 GCF_002078875.1 Numida meleagris | reverse complement strand
TGGGATGGGGACATGGTGGGATGGGGACATGGTGGGGACATTGTGGGGTCATGGGGACATCATCATGGGATGGGGACATGGTGGGGACATTGTGGGGTCATGGGGACGTCATCGTGGGATGGGGACATGGTGGGGACATTGAGGGATGGGGACATCATCATGGGATGGGGACACCGTGGGGACATTGTGGCATGGGGACATTGTGGGATGAGGACATCATGGGGATGTTGTGGGGTCATGGGGACATCACGGTGGGATGGGGATATCAAGGGATGGGGACATGGTGGGGACATTGTGGGGTCATGGGGCCGTCATCGTGGGATGGGGACATGGTGGGGACATTGAGGGATGGGGACATTGTGGGATGAGGACATCATGGGGATGTTGTGGGGTTGTGGGGACGTCGTGGTGGGATGGGGATATCGAGGGATGGGGACACTGTGGGGACATTGAGGGATGGGGACATCATGGTGTGATGGGGACATGGTGGGGTCATGGGGACATTGTGGGGACATTGTGGGGTCATGGGGACATCATCATGGGATGGGGACATGGTGGGGACATTGTGGGGTCATGGGGACATCATCATGGGATGGGGACAATGTGGGGGTCATGGGGACATCGTGGTGGGATGGGGACATCATGGGGATGTTGTGGGGTCATGGGGACGTCGTGGTGGGATGGGGACACGGCGGGGTGGGGACACTGTGGGGACACTGAGGGATGGGGACATTGTGGGGTGGGGACATGGTGGGGACATTGAGGGATGGGGACATCATCATGGGATGGGGACAATGTGGGGACATTGTGGGATGGGGACATCATGGGGACGCTGTGGGGTCATGGGGACATCGTGGGGGGATGGGGACACTGAGGGATGGGGACATCGTGGGGTGGGGACATCATGGGATGGGGACACTGTGGGGACATTGAGGGATGGGGACTCATGAGATGGGGACATCATGGGGACATCACAGTGGGATGGGGACATGGCGGGGACATTGAGGGATGGGGACATCATGGTGGGATGGGGACAGGGTGGGATGGGGAAAGGTCCCATTTTCCCCCTGGCACCCACAGTCCTGGTGACCCCACAGAGTTTTGGGGACCCCTCTCTGGATTTAGGGACCCCTCCAGAATTTAGGGCCCCCCCATCTTTACCCCCCCCAAGCAATTCACATCCCCTCCTCACCCCACAGTGCCCCCAAGTCCCATTTTCCCCCCACACCCACGGTCCTGGTGACCCCACAGCGCTTTGGGGACCCCCCCTTTTGGATTTGGGGACCCCCCTTTCCGAATTCGGGGCCCCCCCCCCAGAATTTTGGGCCCCCCCCATCTCAACCCCCCCACACAGGGACTTCATGCCCCCCCTCACCCCACAGTGCCC
>NW_018364919.1:0-1579 GCF_002078875.1 Numida meleagris | reverse complement strand
TCCCGCGCTCACCTTGGTGAGGATGAGGCGTGACGCGGCGGCGCTGCCGTCGATGATGATGGTGGTGATCTTGTCGTCGCGGATTTCCTTCAGCAGCGACGTGGGGTCCTGCGCCTCGTCCAGCACCCGCACCGACAGCGCCTCGCGCGCGATCAGGAACTGACGCACCAGCTCCTCCAGGCGCAGCAGGCCTGCGCCATCATCATCGACACCATGGTCATCATCATCGTCACCATCATCATCATGGTCATCAACATCACCACCGTCATTGTAGTCGTCATCATCATCATGGTCTTTGTCATCATCATCATGGTCATTGTCATCATCATCGTCACCGTCATCATCGTGGTCATTGTCGTCGTCATCATCATCGTCATTCTCAGCATCATCATCATCATGGTCATCGTCATGGTCATGGTCATTGTCACCGTCATCATCGTCATCATCACCATCATCATCATGGTCATTGTCATGGTCATGGTCATTGTCATCGTCATCATCATCGTCATTGTCACCATCATCGTCATGGTCATCGTCATGGTCATGGTCATTGTCACCGTCATCATCGTCATCATCACCATCATCATCATGGTCATCATCATCATCATCGTAATTGTCATCATCACCGTCATTGTCGTTGTCGTCATCATCATGGTCATTGTCATCATCGTCATCATCGTCATCATCACCATCATCATCATGGTCATCATCATCATCACCGTCATTGTTGTCGTCATCATCATCATGGTTGTTGTCATCATCATCATCATGGTCATCGTCATTGTCATCATCATCGTCACCGTCATCATCGTGGTCATTGTCGTCGTCATCATCATCGTCATTGTCACCATCAACCGTCATTGTCGTCGTTATCATGGTCATGGTCATTGTCATCGTCATCATCGTCATCATCACCATCATCATCATGGTCATCGTCATCATCATCGTAATTGTCATCATCACCGTCATTGTCGTCGTCGTCATCATCATGGTCATTGTCATCATCGTCATCATTGTCACCATCATCGTCATGGTCATGGTCAAGGTCACTGTCATCGTCATCATCATCATGGTCGTTGTCATCATCATCATGGTCATCGTCATTGTCATCATCATCGTCATGGTCATGGTCATTGTCATCGTCATCATCATCGTCACCGTCATCATCATGGTCATCATCATCATCGTCATCATCATCATGGTCATCGTCATTGTCACTGTCATGATCATCATGGTCATCATCATTGTCATCGCCATCATCATTGTCATCGTCACCATCATCATCATGGTCATCATCATCATCATCATGGTCATTATCATTGTCATCATCATCATGGTCATTGTCATGGTCATTGTCATTGTCATTGTCATCGTCATCGTCATGGTCACTGTCATGGTCATTGTCATCGTCATGGTCATTGTCATCGTCATCGTCATTGTCATCATCATCGTCATCGTCATCATCATCATGGTCATCGTCATCGTCATCATCATCATCATGGTCATCATCATTGTCATCGTCATTGTCATTGTCATCGTCATGGTCATCGTCATCGTCATCGTCATCGTCATCATCATC
>NW_018364918.1:20790-22826 GCF_002078875.1 Numida meleagris | reverse complement strand
GGGGCAGCGCTATGGGGTGATGCTATGGGGCAGCACTAATGGGTGATGGTATGGCACAGTGCTATGGGGTGATGCTATGGGGCAGCGCTATGGGGCAGAGCTATGGGGTGATGCTATGGAGCAGAGCTATGGGGTGATTCTATGGGGCAGAGCTATGGGGTGATTCTATGGGGTGATGCTATGGGGCAGCGCTATGGGGTGATGCTATGGGGTGACGCTATGGGGCAGTGCTATGGGGTGACGCTATGGGGTGACGCTATGGGGCAGCGCTATGGGGCAGCGCTATGGGGTGATGCTATGGGGTGATGCTATGGGGCAGCGCTATGGGGTGACACTATGGGGCAGCGCTATGAGGTGATGCTATGGGGCAGCGCTATGGGGTGACGCTATGGGGTGACGCTATGGGCTGATGCTATGGGGTGATGCTATGGGGCAGCACTATGGGGCAGCGCTAGGGGGTGACACTATGGGGTGACGCTATGGGGTGATGCTATGGGGCAGCACTATGGGGCAGCGCTATGGGGCAGTGCTATGGGGCAGTGCAATGGGGCTGATGCTATGGGGTGACACTATGGGGCAGCGCTATGGGGTGATGCTATGGAGCCGTGCTATGGGGCAGCACTATGGGGTAGTGCTATGGGTCTGAGCTATGGGGTGACGCTATGGGGCAGCGCTATGGGGCAGCGCTATGGGGTGATGCTATGGGGCAGCGCTATGGGGCAGAGCTATGGGATGATTCTATGGGGCTGCGCTATGGGGCAGAGCTATGGGGTGACACTACGGGGCAGCGCTACGGGGCAGCACTATGGGGCAGAGCTATGGGGTGATGCTATGGGGCAGCGCTATGGGGCAGAGCTATGGGATGATTCTATGGGGCAGTGCTATGGGGTGATGCTACGGGGTGATGCTATGGGGCAGCGCTATGGGGCAGTGCTATGGGGGGGCGCTATGGGGCAGCACTATGGGGTGATGCTATGGGGTGATGCTACGGGGTGATGCTATGGGGCAGCGCTACGGGGCAGCGCTATGGGGCAGCACTATGGGGCAGAGCTATGGGGCGATGCTATGGGGCGATGCTATGGGGCAGTGCTATGGGGTGATGCTACGGGGTGATGCTATGGGGCAGTGCTATGGGGCAGTGCTATGGGGCAGCGCTATGGGGCAGCGCTATGGGGTGATGCTATGGGGCAGAGCTATGGGGTGATGCTATGGGGCAGTGCTATGGGGCAGTGCTATGGGGTGACGCTATGGGGCAGCGCTATGGGTCTGAGCTATGGGGTGATGCTATGGGGTGATGCTATGGGGTGATGCTATGGGGCAGCGCTATGGGGCAGCGCTATGGGGTGATGCTATGGAGCCGTGCTATGGGGCAGCGCTATGGGATGATGCTATGGGGCAGCGCTATGGGGCAGAGCTATGGGATGATTCTATGGGGTGATGCTATGGGGCAGAGCTATGGGGTGATGCTATGGGGCAGAGCTATGGGGTGATGCTATGGGGCAGCGCTATGGGGCAGCGCTATGGGGCAGCGCTATGGGGCAGTGCTATGGGGTGATGCTATGGGGCAGTGCTATGGGGTGATGCTATGGGGCAGAGCTATGGGGCACAGCTATGGGGCACAGCTATGGGGCACAGCTATGGGGCGATGCTATGGGGCGATGCTATGGGGCAGTGCTATGGGGCAGCACTATGGGGTGATTCTATGGGGCAGCGCTCTGGGGCAGCGCTATGGGGTGATGCTATGGGGCAGCGCTATGGGGCAGCGCTATGGGGCAGGTCCATACTGGTTTATACTGGTCCATACTGGTGGGTACCCCTACTGCTTCCTATGAGTCTCTATGGGCCACTCTTGAGTCCTTACTGGTCCTTACTGGGCCATACTGGGCCGTACTGGTCCATACTGGTCCATACTGGTCCGTACTGGTCCGTACTGGTCCATACTGGTCCATACTGGTCCTTACTGGTCCTTACTGGTCCGTACTGGTCCATACTGGTCCGTACTGATCCTTACTGGTCCCTACTGGTCTTTTCTGGTC
>NW_018364918.1:11652-13138 GCF_002078875.1 Numida meleagris | reverse complement strand
TAGGGACACTTGGGGGGCACAGCAGGGCACTTCTGGGGCACTTGGGGGCACAGCAGGGCACTTATGGGGCACCTGGGGGTCACTTAGGGACACTTGGGGGGCACAGCAGGGCACTTATGGGGCACTTGGGGTCACCTAGGGCACTTATAGGGCACTTGGGGGTCACTTAGGGACACTTGGGGGGCACGGAGGGGCACTTATGGGGCACTTGGGGGGTCACCTAGGGCACTTATGGGGCACTTGGGGGTCACTTAGGGACACTTGGGGGGCAAAGAGGGGCACTTATGGGGCACTTGGGGGTCACCTAGGGACACTTGGGGGTCACTTAGTGACACTTGGGGGGCACAACAGGGCACTTATGGGGCACTTGGGGGTCACCTAGAGACACTTGGGGGGCACAGAGGGGCACTTATGGGGCACTTGGGGGTCATTTAGGGACACTTGGGGGGCACTTGGGGGTCACCTAGGGCACTTATGGGGCACTTGGGGGTCACTTAGGGACACTTGGGGGGCAAAGAGGGGCACTTATGGGGCACTTGGGGGTCCCATAGCAGCACTTGGGGGTCTTATGTGGCACTTATGGGTCCCAGAGGGGCACTTATGGGGCACTTGGGGGGCACAGAGGGACACTTAGGGGTCCCACCACCCAACTTATGGGTTCCACACCCCAACATGGGTCTCAGGCATCCACTTGTGGGTCCCACTCCCAACTTATGGGTCTCATGCGTCCACTTATGGGTCCCACCACCCAACTTATGGGTCTCAGGGGTCCACTTATGGGTCCCACCCCCAACTTATGGGTTCCAAGGGTCCACTTATGGGTCCCACCCCCAACTTATGGGTCTCAGGGGTCCACTTATGGGTTCCAGCCCCCAACTTTGGGGTTGCAGGGGTCCACTTATGGGTCCCACCCCCAACTTATGGGTTCTAGAGGTCCACTTATGGGTCCCACCCCCCAACCTATGGCTCCCACCCCCAACTTATGGGTCTCAGGTGTCCACTTATGGGTCCCACCCCCAACTTATGGGTTACAGGGGTGCACTTATGGGTCCCACCCCCCAACTTATGGGCCTCAGGCGTCCACTTATGGGTCCCACCGCCCAACTTTGGGGTTGCAGGGGTCCACTTATGGGTCCCACCCCCAACTTATGGGTCCCACCCCCAACTTATGGGTTCCAAGGGTCCACTTATGGGTCCCACCCCCAACTTATGGGGTCATAGGGCCCCATAGAGACCCATAGAGACCCATAGTGCCCCATAGAGCCCCATAGGGACCCTAAAGTGCCCCATAGAGACCCACAGAACCCCATAGAACCCCATGGGGACCCGCAGAGCCCCACAGTGCCCCCACAGAGCCTCATAGGGACCCACAGAGCCCCATAGATTTCTCCGTGCCCCCCCATAATGAAACCCCACAGAATCGGGGCCGGTCGCCAGTGTTGATTTTATTGGGGGGCGGGCGCCCCCAAAGCCGCGGAGACGTTGG
>NW_018364918.1:2892-4267 GCF_002078875.1 Numida meleagris | reverse complement strand
CCTCCAGGGGGGACACGTTGGTCCTCCAAGGGGGGACAGTGCGGGGATGTGGGTCCTCCAGGGGGGACATGTTGGTCCTCCAGGGGGGACATGTTGGTCCTCCAAGGGGGGACAGTGCGGGGATGTGGGTCCTCCAGGGGGGACATGTTGGTCCTCCAGGGGGGACACGTTGGTCCTCCAGAGGGGAGACATGTTGGTCCTCCAGGGGGGACAATGGGGGGATGTGGGTCCTCCAGGGGGGACATGTTGGTCCTCCAAGGGGGGACACATTGGTCCTCCAGGGGGGACAATGCGGGGACGTGGGTGCTCTATGGGGGACATGTTGGTCCCCCAGGGGGGACACATTGGTCTTCCAGGGGGGGACATGTTGGTCCTCAAGGGGGGACACCCGCTCCGCTGGTGTCACCTCCCAGCGGGGACAGCCCTGGGGACAATATGGGGGGACGTTGGTCCTCCAGGGGGGACACGTTGGTCCTCCAAGGGGGGACAGTGCGGGGATGTGGGTCCTCCAGGGGGGACATGTTGGTCCTCCAGAGGGGACACACTGGTCCTCCAGGGCTTACACGTTGGTCCTCCAAGGGGGGACAGTGCGGGGACGTGGGTCCTCCAGGGGTTACACGTTGGTCCTCCAGGGGGGACAATGTGGGGACGTTGGTCCTCCAGCGGGGACACGTTGGTCCTCCAAGGGGGGACAGTGCGGGGACGTGGGTCCTCCATGGGGGACATGTTGGTCCTCCAGGGGGGACAATGTGGGGACATGGGTCCTCCAGGGGGGACACGTTGGTCCTCCAGGGAGGACAATGTGGGGACGTGGGTCCTCCAGGGGGGACACGTTGGTCCTCCAAGGGGGGACAGTGCGGGGATGTTGGTCCTCCAGGGGGGACACGTTGGTCCTCCAGGGGGGACAATGTGGGGACGTGGGTCCTCCAGGGGGGACACACAGGTCCTCCAGGGGGGACACGTTGGTCCTCCAAGGGTGACATATAGGTCCTCCAGGGGGGGCAATGTGGGGACGTTGGTCCTCCAGAGGGGACACATTGGTCCTCCAGGGGGGACACGTGGTCGGGGGGGTGGAGGACAACGTGGGGACGCTGGTCCTCCAGGGGGGCCGCGTTGGTCCTCCAGGGGGCACACATAAGTCCTCCAGTGGGGCCACGTTGGTCCTCCAGGGGGGACACATTGGTCCTCCAGGGGGGACACGTTGGTCCTCCAGGGGGGCCACGTTGGTCCTCCAGAGGGGACACATTGGTCCTCCAGGGGGGACACATTGGTCCTCCAGTGGGGCCACGTTGGTCCTCCAGGGGGGACACATTGGTCCTCCAGGGGGGCCACGTTGGTCCTCCAGGGGGGCCACGTTGGTCCTCCAGGGGGGACA
>NW_018364918.1:0-1157 GCF_002078875.1 Numida meleagris | reverse complement strand
GCGACACCAAGGGGTGACAGCAAGGGGTGACAGCAATAGGTGACAATGGGTGACAGTGCTGGGTGACAGCACCGGGTGACACCAAGGGGTGACAGCAAGGGGTGACAGCAAGGGGTGACAGCAATAGGTGACAATGGGTGACAGTGCTGGGTGACAGCACCGGGTGACACCAAGGGGTGACAGCACCAGGTGACACTGCTGGGTGACACTGCCAGGTGACAGCAATGGGTGATAGCAGTGGGTGACACCACTGGGTGACAATGGGTGACAGCAATGGGTGACAGCAATGGGTGACACCAATGGGTGACACCAATGGGAGACACCAATGGGCAACAGCAGTGGGTGACAGCAATGGGTGACACCAAGAGGTGACAGCGCTGGGTGACAGCAATAGGTGACACCAATGGGTGACACCAATGGGTGACAGCAAGGGGTGACAGCAAGGGGTGACAGCAATGGGTGACAGCAATGGGTGACACCAATGGGTGACACAAAGGGGTGACACAAAGGGGTGACACCAAGGGGTGACACAAAGGGGTGACACCAATGGGTGACAGCAAGGGGTGACAGCAAGGGGTGACAGCAATAGGTGACAATGGGTGACAGCGCTGGGTGACAGCAATGGGTGACAGCAACGGGTGACACCAGTGGGTGACACCAATGGGTGACGCCAATGGGTGACAGTGCCGGGTGACAGCAGTGGGTGACAGCAGTGGGTGACACCAAGGGGTGACAGCAGTGGGTGACACCAAGGGGTGACAATGGGTGACAGCAATGGGTGACACCAACAGGTGACACCAGTGGGTGACAGTGCCAGGTGACGCCAATGGGTGACAGTGCTGGGTGACAGCAATGGGTGACAGCGCTGGGTGACACTGCTGGGTGACAGCAGTGGGTGACACCAATGGGTAACAGTGCTGGGTGACACCAAGGGGTGACAGCGGTGGGTGACAGCGCCGGGTGACAGTGCTGGGTGACAGCAGTGGGTGACAGCAGTGGGTGACACCAAGGGGTGACAGCAGTGGGTGACAGCAGTGGGTGACACCAAGGGGTGACACCAAGGGGTGACACCAAGGGGTGACACCAAGGGGTGACAATGGGTGACAGCAATGGGTGACACCAACAGGTGACACCAATGGGCGACAGCAGTGGGTGAC
>NW_018364917.1:23091-24215 GCF_002078875.1 Numida meleagris | reverse complement strand
AGGAGAGGTGTGAGCGCCTTTGCACGAGGACTGCCTGCACGAGGACGGCTTGCACGAGGATGGCTTGCACGAGGCGCTTTAGCACAAGGCTCCTTTGCACGGCGCTCCTTTGCACGAGGAGCCCTTTGCAGGTGAGCTCTTTGCACAGTGCTCCTTTGCACGGAGGCCTTTTACACGAGGGTCGTTTGCACAAGGATCCTTTGCACGAGGAGCCTTCTCACATTGCTCCTCTGTACAAGGGTCCTTTGCACCACAATCTTTTTTCACAATGATCCTTTTCACAATGATCCTTTGCACAGTGATCCTTTGCACCAGCACCTCTTGCACAAGGATCCTTCCCACAGTGACCCTTTGTACAAGACCCTCTTGCACGAGGATCCTTTTCATGAGGCCCTCTGGCACGAGGGTCCTTTGCACAATGTTCCTTTGCGCAAGGACCCCTTGCAGCAGGAGTCATTTACACAAGGACCCCCTTGCACGAGGACCCCTTGCACAAGCAAGGGTGAGTGCCTTCTTCACCCAAGTCCCTTTTCCCCACGCACTTCCACGCCCTTTGCACTCCCTCCTTCACACTCCCCCCACCCCTTGCACGAGCACAATTTTCATGCCCCCCCTTTGCACAAGGACCCTTTGCACAAGGACCCTTTGCACAAGAACCCCTTGCACAAGGACCCCCTACACGAGCAAGAGTTGGCGCCTTCTTCACCCAAGCCCCTTTTCCCTACACACTTGCACGCCCTTTACACTCCCCCTTCCCACTCCCCACACCCCTCGCACGAGAACCCTTTGCACGAGGACCCCTTGCACGAGGATGAGCAAGGGGGGGGACGGGTCCTTCTTCACCCAAGCCCCTTTTCCCCACCCCCTTCCACGCCCTCCACCCTTTTTGCACGAGAACCCTCCCCACCCCCCTTACCCCCCGCCCCGGCCCACCGTGTCGCACGAGCGCCCTCACACGCGCGTGCACGCACGCACCTGGCCGAGCCCCAGCAGGCGGCTGACGTTCTCGGACAGGAAAATCATGTCCCCCCCCTCGCTCAGCACCATCAGGAACCCGCTCAGCGCCCGTGCGTAGCACACGTCCACCTCCTCCGCCGCCGCCGCCCATGGCCCTTTAAGAAGGA
>NW_018364917.1:15832-20662 GCF_002078875.1 Numida meleagris | reverse complement strand
CCCCATTGACCCCACAGACTTTCCGCAGATGCCATAGACCCCTCCATTGACCCTACTGACTCCATAGACCCCTCCATTGACCCCATTGGCCCCATAGACCCCTACAGACCATCCATCTACCCCATAGATCCCTCCATTGACCCCACTGGCCCCCCCATTGGCCCCATAGACCTTCCACTGACCCCATAGGCCCCTCCATTGACCCCACTGGCCCCACTGACCCCATAGACTCCTCCATTGACCCCATTGGCCCCATTGACCCCAAAGACCTCTCCCTTGACCCCACTGGCCCTACTGACCCCTCCATTGACCCCATTGACCCCTATAGACCCTCCATTGACCCCACTGGCCCAATCACCCTCCACTGACCCCAGAGACACTCCATTGGACCCATTGACCCTCCACTGGCCCCAGTGACCCCATAGTCCCTCCATTGACCCCATAGACCCTCCATGGACCCCAAAGATCCCTCCATTGGCCCCATTGACCCCATAGACCCTCCATTGACCCCACTGGCCCAATCACCTTCCATTGACCCGACTTACACTCCATTGGACCCATTGACCCCACAGACCTTCCATTGACCCCACAGACCCTCCATTGACCCCACAGACCCTCCATTGACCCCACTGACCCAGCATTAGCCCCACTGACACTCCATTGGCTCCATTGACCCCGTAGACCCTCCATTGACCCCAAAGACCCTCCATTGACCCCACAGACCCTCTATTGACCCCATAGACCCTCCATTGACCCCAAAGACCCTCCATTGACCCCGTAGACCCTCCATTGACTCCATAGACCCTCCATTGACCCCAAAGACCCTCCATTGGCCCCACTGTCCCCGTAGACCCTCCATTGACTCCATAGACCCTACATTGACCCCATAGACCCTCCATTGACCCCGTAGACCCTCCATTGACCCCACTGACCCAGCATTGGCCCCACTGACCCTCCATTGGCTCCATTGACCCCGTAGACCCTCCATTGACCCCATAGACCCCCCCAACTCCCCACGGGCAAGACCGGGGGCCGGCACTTGTGGGTCGCACCGGCGGCCAGCAGGCGGTGCACGCGCAGGTAGTTGATGGTGAGGCGCATGATGGACACCATCATTGGCCCCACTGACCCCACTGACCCTCCATTGACCCCACTGACCCTCCATTGGCCCCACTGACCCCATAGACCCTCCACTGACCCCACTGGCCCCACTGACCCTCCATTGACCCCACTCACCCTCCATTGACCCCACTTACCCCCCACTGGACCCATTGGCCCCACAGACCCTCCATTGACCCTGTAGACCCTCCATTGACCCCACTGACCCAGCATTGGCCCCACTGACTCTCCACTGGCCCCATTGACCCCATAGACCCTCCACTGACCTCACTGCCCCACTCACCCTCCATTGACCCTACTCACCCTCCATTGACCCCACTGACCCAGCATTGGCCCCACTGACTCTCCACTGGCCCCATTGACCCCATAGACCCTCCACTGACCCCACAGACCCTCCATTGACCCCACTGACCCTCCATTGACCCCACTCACCCTCCATTGACCCCACTTACCCCCCACTGGACCCATTGACCCCACAGACCTTCCATTGACCCCGTAGACCCTCCATTGACCCCGTAGACCCTCCATTGACCCCACTGACCCTCCATTGACCCCACTCACCCTCCATTGACCCCACTGACCTCCCACTGGACCCATTGACCCCATAGACCGTCCATTGACCCCGTAGACCCTCCATTGACCCCATAGACCCTCCATTGACCCCGTAGACCCTCCATTGACCCCACTCACCCTCCATTGACCCCACTGACCCCCCCACTGGACCCATTGACCCCACAGACCTTCCATTGACCCCGTAGACCCTCCATTGACCCCACTGACCCAGCATTAGCCCCACTGACACTCCATTGGCTCCATTGACCCCGTAGACCCTCCATTGACCCCATAGACTCTCCATTGACCCCATAGACCCTCCATTGACTCCATAGGCCCTCCACTGACCCCATAGACCCACCATTGACCCCATAGACCCTCCATTGACCCCATAGACCCTCCATTGACCCCGTAGACCCTCCATTGACCCCACTGACCCAGCATTGGCCCCACTGACCCTCTATTGGCCCCACTGTCCCCGTAGACCATCCATTGACCCCATAGACCCTCCATTGACCCCATAGACCCTCCATTGACCCCATAGACCCTCCATTGACCCCACTGACCCAGCATTGGCCCCACTGACCCTCCATTGGCCCCACTGACCCCGTAGACCCTCCATTGACCCCATAGACTCTATTGACCCCATAGATGCCCCCAACTCCCCACGGGCAAGACTGGGAGCCGGCACTTGTGGGTCGCACCGGCGGCCAGCAGGCGGTGCACGCGCAGGTAGCTGATGGTGAGGCGCATGATGGACGCCTTGTCCAGGTGGGCGCTGACGCCGCGGGCGAAGGGCAGGGTGTGCGCCAGCTGGTAGAACACCTCGGTCTCCCGGCTGCGCCGGCACCGCGCCGCGTCCCGGGAACGTTCCTTGCGCAGCTCCGGCGTCGACCTGCGGAGACGGGACGGAGCCCCAAGGGTTGGGGGGGGGTCGGGGCTGGTGGGACTGGGATGGGCAATGGGGTTGGTTGGGGGCACTGGGATGGGCAATGGGGTCGGTTGGGGCACTGGGATGGGCAATGGGGTCGGTTGGGGGCTATGGGGTTGGGACTGGTGGGGCTGGGATGGGCAATGGGGTCGGTTGGGGGCTATGGGGTCGGGACTGGTGGGACTGGGATGGGCAATGGGGTCGGTGTGGGGTTGGTACTGGTGGGACTGGGATGGGCAATGGGGTCGGCTGGGGGCACTGGGATGGGCAATGGGGTCGGCTCGAAGCTATGGGGTTGGGACTGGTGGGACTGGGATGGGCAATGGGGTCGATTGGGGGTTATGGGGTTGGGACTGGTGGGACTGGGATGGGCAGTGGGGTCGGTTGGGGGCTATGGGGTTGGGATTGGTGGGACTGGGGAGGACTGGTGGGGCTGGGATGGGCAATGGGGTCGACTGGGGGCTATGGGGTCGGGGTGGTGGGACTGGGATGGGCAGTGGGGTCCATGTGGGGTTGGGATTGATGGGACTGGTGGGACTGGGATGGGCACTGGGGTCAGTTGGGGGCTATGGGGTCAGGACTGGTGGGACTGGGATGGGCAATGGGGTCGGTGTGGGGTTGGTACTGGTGGGACTGGGATGGGAAGTGGGGTCGGTTGTGGGCTATGGGGTCGGGACTGGTGGGACTGGGAAGGACTGGTGGGACTGGGACGGGCAATGGGGTCATTTGGGGGCAGTGGGAAGGGCAATGGGGTTGGTTGGGGGGCTATGGGGTTGGGACTGGTGGGATTGGTGGGACTGGGGTGGTCAGTGGGGTCACTTAGGGGCTATGGGGTCTGGACTGGTGGGACTGGGACGGGCAGTGGGGTCGGGTGGGGGCACTGGGATGGGCAATGGGGTCAGTTGGGGGCTATGGGGTCGGGGTGGTGGGGCTGAGATGGGCAGTGGGGTTGGTTCGAGGCTATGGGGTTGGGACTGGTGGGACTGGGAAGGACTGGTGGGACTGGGATGGGCAGTGGGGTCGGTTAGGGGTTATGGGGTCGGGACTGGGATGGGCAGTGGGGTCAGTTGGGGGCTATGGGGTCGGGACTGGGATGAGCAATGGGGTCAGTTGGGGGCTATGGGGTCGGGACTGGGCTGGGAAATGGGGTGTCCACGTGCAGTTGATGTGGGCGTGCAAAGGGGTGCGGGGGTGCACGAGGACACGGGTTGAATCACGGGGGGGCGCACGAGCGTGCAAGAAGGCAGGGACCCGCGTCGTGGCGCACACGGTGGTGGCACGCGTGGGTGTGTAAAGGGGGCACGAGGACACGGGTGTGTGAAGGTGGTGGTGCACGAGCGTGCAAGAAGGTGCAGGCCCGTGTAATGGTGATCGCTGTGTGGGAATGCGAGTGTGCAAACGGCTGTGGGCGTGCACTATAGCCAAGCTGTGGGGAAGTGGGTGTGCAAGCTTGCACGAGTGTGTTCGCTATTGAATCACGTGGGTGTGCAATGAGCTGTGGTCGTGCACGAGTGTGCAAGAAGCCATGAGCCCATGTCGTAGTGAACGGTGTGTGCAAACACATGGGTGTGAGAAGGGCTGTGGGTGTGCACTATAGCAAGTGTGTGGGCACGTGGGTGTGCAAGCTTGCACGAGTGCGTGCCCTTGTGCCCCACAGGGGTGTGCAATGAGCTGTGGTTGNCCCCCTCGTGTGACATCCCTCCTTGGTGTGTCCCCCCCCCCAACCGCTGCTCATGGCCCTTTAAGACGGAAGGGAAAGGGGGGGGGGGGCATAGACTCCCATTGACCCCATAGGGTCAATACTGACCCCAGTGACCCTCCCATTGGCCCCATTGACCCCATAGACCCCTATACACCTGCCCATTGACCCCACTGACCCCATAGACCCCTCCATTGACCCCACTGGCCCCATTGACCCCATAGACCCCTCCATTGACCCCATTGGCCCCATTGACCCCACTGACCCCTCCATTGATCCCATTGACCCCTATAGACCATCCATTGACCCCATAGACCCCTCCATTGACCCCATTGGCCCCACTGACCCCATAGATCCCTCCATTGACCCCATTGACCCCATTGGCCCCACTGACCCCATAGATCCCTCCATTGACCCCATTGAACCCATTGGACCCATAGACCCCTCCATTGACCCCATTGGCCCCATTGACCCCACAGACTTTCCGCAGATGCCATAGACCCCTCCATTGACCCTACTGACTCCATAG
>NW_018364917.1:10785-12156 GCF_002078875.1 Numida meleagris | reverse complement strand
ATGCAAATGAGCGCGGTGCGGCGCTGGCGGCCCAAGGATCGCACGAGGATCGCACGCCGGAGCACCAAAGCGTGCGATCCTCGTGCTGGCGTGGGAACACACGGCCTCGTGCCCCTCGCACCAGGGTTGCACGAGGGTGGGGGTGTGGCGTGCACGTGTGGTTTGCACGTGGGCGTGCCCGCCTTGCACGAGGGATCCTCCTGACTCGCACGAGGAGGTATGTGCCACAACTTTATCAGGCAAGAGGGATCACGGTTTGCACAAGGGGTTCATGAGGATGCACCCGGGTTGCACGAGGACATGCCAGGACAGACATGGTTCACACCATGATGCACAAGGAGCCAACCAGCTCACACGAGGATGCACCACGGCACCCAGAGAATGCATACGGGTGCACCCAGCTCGCACGAGGATGCACCAGGGTGCACACAGCTCACAAGAGGGTGCACCAGGACACGCAGAACTCACACCCATATACACGTAGCTCATACAAAGGATGCACGAGTTCACACGAGAATGCACGAGGACACCCAGACCCCACACCTGGATGCACACAACTGACACGAGGTGCACAGGGACACCCAGAACTTGCACGAGGATGCACCAGGACACCTAGAATCCACACCTGGATGCACACAACTCACACAAGGTGCACGAGGATGCACAAGGACACCTAGAACCCTCACCTGGGTACACACAACTCACACAAGGATGCACAAGGACACCCAGAACTTGCATGAGGATGCATGAGGACACCTAGAACCCACACCTGGATGCACACAACTCACACAAGGTGCACGAGGACACCCAGAGCTTGCACGAGGAAACACCAGGACACTCGTAACCCACACCCGGATTCACACAGCTCACACAAGGATGCACGAGGGCACCCAGAGCATGCACAAGGATGCACCAGGACACCTAGAACCCACACCCGGATACACACAACTCACACAAGGAGCATGAGAATGCACCAGGACACATGGAACCCACACCAGGATACACACAACTCACACAAGGATGCACGAGGACACCCAGAGCTTGCACGAGGCTGCACCAGGACACCCAGAACCCACACCCAGCTACGTCTAGCTCACACAACAGCACACAAGAACGCTCACAGCTCGCACAAGGACACACCAAGACGCCCAGAGCCCACACGAGACCCCACCGCCTTGCACGAGGTCTCGCACGAGGACGCGTTGGGACACACGCGTTTTGCACCAGGGTGCACGTGGACGCACGTGCCTCGCACGAGGACCAACAAAGACACCCCGAGGCCTCGCACCAGGATCCACGACAACGCCCTTGCACGAGGACACACGTGTCTTGCACGAGGACGCGCCCGGCTCGCGCGACGACCATGCCCCC
>NW_018364917.1:6194-6579 GCF_002078875.1 Numida meleagris | reverse complement strand
TGTGGGTGTGCAAGCTTGCACGAGTGTGTTCCCTATTGAATCACGTGGGTGTGCAATAAGCTGTGGTCGTGCACGAGTGTGCAAGAAGCCATGAACTGGTGTCATAGTGAACACTATTTGTGAACAAGTGGGTGTGAGAAGGGCTATGGGCTTACACGATAGCAAGTGTGTGGGCACGTGGGTGTGCAAGCTTGCACGAGTGCGTGCCCTTACGCCCCACAGCTCGGCGCACAGGGCTGTGCAACGATCTGCGGCCGCGTGCAAGCCCCCAGAAACACACGCGTGTGCGCAGAGCGGGGTGCACCGATGGGGAGGGGGGTGCCCCCGAGATCACACGGAGGTACACCGAGCGTGCAAGGGGGGGGGTGTGTGCACGTGGGGGGGG
>NW_018364917.1:1761-2799 GCF_002078875.1 Numida meleagris | reverse complement strand
CCATTTCCATCCCATAATATCCGCTTCCATTCCCCCCCCTCCCTCTGCCTCCGTGGCCTCTCCCAGGCCACGCCCCTTTCCCCTAGGCCACGCCCCCTCCTCTCCCTGCCGCGCATGCGCCGCTCGCCCTTGCTCCCCTCCTCCTTCCCGCGCTGTGAGCCGGAAGTGATCGCCCTCGACCGTTAGGGTGACCCGGAAGCGGAAGTCAAAGGGGAGAGATGCGCCTGCGAGCGGAGGGGCCGCAGCGGAGCGGAGAGGAACGGAGCCGCCGTGTGAGGGGGGAGGGGATACTGGGGTGCTGGGGGGCTGGAGGACTAGGAACTGGGGGGCTGGGGTGCCGGGATAATGGGATACTGGAGGACTCGGGTGCTCGGAGACTGGGGTGCTGGAGGACTGTGGAGCTGGGGTGCTGGAGGACTTGGGGCCTGGAATAATGGGATGCTGGAGGATTGGAGTGCTGGGATGCTGGAGGACTGGGGTGCCGGGATAATGGGATACTGGAGGACTGGGGTGCTCAGATATTGGGGTGCTGGAGGACTGGGATATTGGGGTGTTGGAGGACTGGGGTGCTGGAATAATGGGATATTGGAGGACTGGGGTGCTGGACGGCTGGGGTACTGGAGGACTTGGGGCCTGGAATAATAGGATACTGGAAGATTAGGGCATTGGAACACTGGGATGTTGGAGGATTGGAGTGCTCGGGGACTGGGATGCTGGGGTGCTGGGGGACTGGGGTGCTGGGGGACTGGGGTGCTGGGGGACTGAGGTGCTGGGATACTGGGGTGCTGGAGAACTGGGATATTGGGGTGCTGGAGGACCGGGGGGCCGGGATGGTGGAGGAATGGGGTGTTGGAGGACTGGGGTGCTGCCGTAATGGGATACTAGAGGAATGGGGTGCCAGGATACTGGGATGCTGGGGGACTGGGGGGCTGGGATACTGGGGTGCTGGAGGACTGGGGTGTTCAGATACTGGGGTGCTGGAGGACTGGGGTGCTCGGGTACTGGAGGACTGGAATAATGGGATGCTGGAGGACTGGG
>NW_018364917.1:0-1044 GCF_002078875.1 Numida meleagris | reverse complement strand
AGGACTGGGGTGCTCGGGTACTGGAGGACTGGAATAATGGGATGCTGGAGGACTGGGGTGTTCAGATACTGGGGTGCTGGAGGACTGGGGTGCTCAGGTACTGGAGGACTGGAATACTGGGGTGCTGGAGGACTGGGGTGCTGTGATAATGGGATACGGGGCACTGGGGTGCCAGTATAATGGGATACTGGAGGACTTGGGTGCTCAGATACTGGGGTGCTGGAGGACTGGGGTGCTCAGGTACTGGAGGACTGGAATACTGGGGTGCTGGAGGACTGGGGTGCTGTGATAATGAGATACGGGGGGACTGGGGTGCTGGGATACTGGGATGAGGACTTGGGTGCTCAGATACTGGGGTGCTGGAGGACTGAGCTCCACCAAACACAGAGGTACTGGCTGAACGTCAGTTGCTGCTAGCTAACCATGTCTATGGCTAATTAATTCACTTCTCCCACTTGCTCGCTCAGCACTCGGCCATGACTTCTGGGCATCTGCTCATCCTTGGACAGAGATCATTGTGGAATGAGGACGGAAGGGAGCATCCCGATGCCGGCCCATTGCATCCCAGCCTACCCCAGCGTGAGACAATCCAGCCCTGTGTGCAGGCCCTGGTTTCTCTGGTGTTTTCTAACTGTGCTGTTCTTCTGCTGAGGGTCTCTTATCCGAACACAGCAGCCTTACGGCACGCTTTGCAGCCCATAATACTGTATTCATCGTACTCGCAGCGATTATAGTTTTACAAGTGAGAAGTGATTGCGTCGTTTGAGAAGTGTATTTTTGCAGTATGTTTGTGAAGTCGATGGTGTTTCTACTTTTTGAAGCTGGCTGTTTGGGAATGGAGATGGGTTGGGGATGGGAATGGGGTTGGGAATGGGGATGGGGTTGGGTTGGGGATGGGAATGGGGTGGGGATGGGAATTGGGGTTGGGTTGGGAGTGGGGATGAGAATGGGGATGGGGTTAGGTTGGGAATGGGGTTGGGTTTGGGATGGGAATGGGGTTGCGTTGGGGATGGGGATGGGGTTGGGTTGGGAATGGGGTTGGGA
>NW_018364916.1:18673-19869 GCF_002078875.1 Numida meleagris | reverse complement strand
GGCCTGGGTGGGGACACGGCCACGATGTCCCCAAGGGGCACGCGCGGCTGCGAGGACCCTGCCCAGAGAGCGGGGGGAGGCGAGGGGACAGCGCCGTGTCCCCAACACGAGGGGACCCCGGGGTCTGGGCACTGTGCCCCCAAAACAAAGGGGACCCCTGGGGTCTGGGCACCGTGTCCCTAACTGGGAGTGGCCCCAGGGTCTGGGCACCGTGTCCCCAACACGAGGGGACCCCCAAGCCTGGGCACTGTGTCCCCAACTGGGAGGGGACCCCGGGGTCTGGGCACCGTGTCCCCAACTGGGAGTGACCCTAGGGTCTGGGTACCATGTCCCCAACTGGGAGGGGACCCTGCGGTCTGGGCACCGTGTCCCCAACACGAGGGGACCCCCAAGGTCTGGGCACCGTGTCCCCAACTGGGAGTGGCCCCAGGGTCTGGGCACCTTGTCCCCAACACAGAAGGGACCCCCAAGTCTGGGCACCGTGTCCCCAACACGAGGGGACCCTGGGGTCTGGGCACCGTGTCCCCAAAACAAAGGGGACCCCCAAGTCTGGGCACCATGTCCCCAACACGGAGGGAACCCCAAGGTCTGGGCACCGAGTCCCCAACTGGGAGTGGCCCCAGGGTCTGGGTACCATGTCCCCAACACAGAGGGGACCCCCAAGTCTGGGCACTGTGTCCCCAGCATGGAGGGGACCCTGGATCTGGGCACTGTGTCCCCAACTGGGAGGGGACCCCAAGGTCTGGGCACCGTGTCCCCAACACGAGGGGACCCCCAAGGTCTGGGCACCGTGTCCCCAACTGGGAGTGGCCCCAGGGTCTGGGCACCGTGTCCCCAACACAGAAGGGACCCCCAAGTCTGGGCACCGTGTCCCCAACACGAGGGGACCCCAAGGTCTGGGCACCGTGTCCCCAACATGGAGGGCACCCTGGATCTGGGCACTGTGTCCCCAACTGGGAGGGGACCCCAAGGTCTGGGCACCGTGTCCCCAACACAGAAGGGACCGCCAAGTCTGGGCACCGTGTCCCCAACTGGGAGGGGACCCCAGGGTCTGGGCACTGTGTCCCCAACACAGAGGGGACCCCCAAGGTCTGGGCACCTTGTCCCCAACTGGGAGTGGCCCCAGGGCCTGGGTACCATGTCCCCACCACGGAGGGGACCCCGGGGTCCCGCAGCCCCCACCTTTGCCCTCCTTG
>NW_018364916.1:11265-12398 GCF_002078875.1 Numida meleagris | reverse complement strand
GATGGCGAAGGGATGCTTGAAGCCCGAGGGCTGGCTGCCACCGTAGGGCGAGAACTGCGGCAGCCTCCCGGCGGCAGCGGCGGCGGCGGCGGCGGCCACGGCGGCGGCGGAGCCCTTGAAGGGGTTGTTGGCGCTGAACTCGCGCCACTTGGCGCCCAGGATGGTCATCATCTTGGACATGGGGATCTTGGGGTTCTTCTTGGCGATCAGCGGCCTGCGGCGGGCGGCAGCGTGGCTGGGAACCCCCTCCCCCTCCCCCCCCCGGGGGCTTTGAAAGGACCCCAAGGGGTCCCCGGAGCGCCCGCAGCACCCCAAGGCCCCCGCTGAGACACCGAGGGGCCTCCAACTGCACCCAAAGAGCCCCGAGGTGCCCCCCCGAGCACCCAAAGGAGCCTTCAGCTGCCCCCAATGTACCCCAAGGTGCCACCAAAGCCCCCAAAGGTGCCCTCAGCTGCCCCCAAAGCACCCCACGTTGTCCCCAGAACACCCCAAGGTGCCCTCAGCTGCCCCCAAAGCACCCCACGTTGTCCACAGAACACCCCAAGGTGCCTTCAGTTGCCCCCAAAGCACCCCAAGGTACCCAAGAGCACCCCAGGGTGACTTCAACTGCCCCAAAAGAACCCCAACGTGCCACCAAAGCACCCACAATGCATCCCCAAAGCACCCCTAGGTGCCTTCAGCTGCCCCCCAAAGCACCCCAGCGTGCCCCCAAAGCACCCAAAGGTGCCCCCAGAGCACCCCAAGTTCATTTCAACTGCCCCCAAGGCACACCACCGTACCCCCAAAGCACCCCAAGGTGCCTTCAGCTGCCCCTAAAGCACCCCAAGGTGCCCCCAAAGCACCACAACGCATCCCCAAAGCACCCCAAGGTGCCCTCAGCTGCCCCCAAAGCACCCCAAGGTGCCCCCAAAGCACCCAAAGGTGCCTTCAACTGTCCCAAAAGAACCCCAGCGTGCTCCCAAAGCACCACAGTGTGTCCCCAAAGTGCCTCAAGGTGCCTTCAGCTGCCCCCGAAGCACCCCAACATGCACCCAAAGCACCCCAAGGTGCCACCAAAGCACCACAACACGTCCCCAAAGCACCCCATGGTGCCCTCAGCTTCCCCCAAGGCACCCCAAGGTGCCCCCAAAGCA
>NW_018364916.1:6493-7942 GCF_002078875.1 Numida meleagris | reverse complement strand
TGTCACCTCAGGCTCCCACGTATGACACACAGACTTGTCTGTCACCCTGAGACCCCCATGTGTCACCCTGAGGCCCCCATTTGTCACCCTGTGACCCACACATGTCACCCTGAGACCCCCATGTGTAACACCAAGACCCCATCTGTCACCCTGAGACCCCCACGTGTCAATCTGAGACCCCAGCTGTCACCAACACCCCCACGTGTCACCCTAAGGCCTCCATGTGTCACCCCGAGACCTCCACCTGTCACCCTGAGACCTACATATCTCAAAGAGAACCCATCTGTCATCCCATGAACCCCTCTGTCACCCCAAGACCCCCGTGTGTAACACCGAGACCCCATCTGTCACCCCAAGACTCCATGTGTCACCCTGAGACCCCCATCTGTCACCCCAAGACCCACACGGGCCACCCTGAGGCCTCCATCTGTCACCCTGAGACCTACACATCACCCTGAGACCCCCATGCATAACACCAAGACCCCATCTGTCACCCTGAGGCCCCATCTGTCACCCCAAGACCCCATGTGGAACACCGAGACTTGTCTGTCACCCCTAGACCCCCACATGTCACCCTGAGACCCACACGTCTCAAAGAGAACCTGTCTGTTGTCCCATGAACCCCTCTGTCACCCCAAGACCCCCATGTGTCACCCTGAGATCCCCATCTGTCACCCCAAGACCCACATGGGTCACCCTGCGACCCATCTGTCGTCCCATGAACCCACACGTCACCCCAAGACCCCCATGTGTCACCCTGAGACCCACATGGGTCACCCTGAGACCCACACACGTCACCCTGAGACCCATCTGTCGTCCCATGAACCCCTCTGTCACTCCAAGACCCCCGTGTGTCACCCTGAGACCCCATCTGTCACCCCAAGACCCACATGTGTCACCCTGAGACCCCATGTGTAACACCGAGACCCCTGTGTGTCAATCTGAGACCCCATCTGTCACCCTGAGCCTCTCACGTCTAACACTGATGCTTGTCTGTCACCCTGAGACCCCCATGTGTCACCCCAAGACCCCCATGTGTCACCCTGAGGCCTCCATCTGTCACCCTGAGACCTACACGTCACCCTGAGACCCCCGTGCGTAACACCAAGACCCAATCTGTCACCCTGAGGCCCCATCTGTCACCCCAAGACCCCCATGTGTCACCCTGAGACCCCCATGTGTCACCCCAAGACCCACATGGGTCACCCTGAGACCCCATGTGTAACACCAAGACTTGTCTGTCACTCCGAGACCCCCGTGTGTCACCCTGAGGTGACCCACATGGGTCACCCTGCGACCCATCTGTCATCCCATGAACCCACACGTCACCCCGAGACCCCCATGTGTCACCCTGAGACCCCCATCTGTCACCCCGAGACCCCCACATGTCACCCCCAGACCCTGTGTGTGACACCTGTCACCGAGACCACTGCCTGTCACCCCAAGACC
>NW_018364916.1:3839-4993 GCF_002078875.1 Numida meleagris | reverse complement strand
GTGTCACCTCGAGACCCTTCCACCCCCCTCCCGAGCCCCCCACGCCCGCAGGACGGTGACGCCGCGCCGCTGTGGGAGGGGGACGCCCAGGAGCCGCGTCGCGTCCCCGCGGGGCACTCACCAATTTTTTCCGTTTCCGCGGTTTTCCGGGCTTGTTTTCCTTCTGCTTCCGGGGGCCTCGCTTCTTCTTCTTCACCCCCAGGGCGCCCTCGAGGCCGCGCAGCAGCTCCTCGTCACCGTCTGCGGGGGGGGACACAGCCGGCGGTGACACAGCCGGTGACACGCGGTGACACAGCCGGTGACACACGGTGACACAGCCGGTGACACGCTCCGTTTTTCCCACTCTGCCCCCTCTTTCAGGGCAGAAAAGGGCTCGGAGGGTGCCATGAAAGTTATGTTTCCTTTTTTTTTTTTCCTTTTTATGCTATTTCTTAACCCAAACCCAACCTGTGGAGCGTGCAAAGGGAAAGAAAGCAGCGCTCTGGGGGCAGACTTTGCAGGGAAAGCGGCGGTGCTACAGGCAGAGCCGGAGGCACCGACAACACCGCTCAGAAAAGGGGGAAAAAGAAGCTGGAAAACAGCACGGGGGGGCATTGCTCCTGCTTGCAAGAAGCCCAAACCTGTGACTTGGCTTGCATAGCAGCAAAAAGCGCCAAAACATCGCCAAAAATGGCAAACCTGCCACCAAAAAGCACCAGGACGCTGTCGAAGTTGTCTCAAGGCCACCAAAAAGTGCCAAAACGCCAACAAAAAGTGCCCAGATGCCACCAAAAGGCACCAAAATGCCACCCAACGTCACCAAAGCTTCGCCAAAGAGCACCAAAATGGCACCAAAAGGCACCAGAGCGGCACAAAACGTCTCCAGAACACCAAGAATGGCACCAAAAGTTGCCCAAATGCCACCAAAAAGCATCAGAACGGCACCAAAAATTGCCAGAATGACGAAGAAATCACTAGAACGCCAAAAAAAAGCACCAAAATGGCACCAGAAAGCACCAAAGCATCACTAGAAATGGCCCAAATGCCACCAAAAAGCACCAAAATGGCACCAAAAGTCACCAAAGCTTCACCAAAAATTGCCACACCACCACCAGAAAGTGCCAGGCCCTCAACAAAAATCACCCAAACGGCACCAAAATGCCACTAAAAAGCAC
>NW_018364916.1:0-1564 GCF_002078875.1 Numida meleagris | reverse complement strand
CATGACCATAACCATAACCACAACCATGCTGCTCTACATCCCTGACCACGATTATCACGAAGCTCTACATCCATGACCATGACCATGACCACAACCACAAAGCTCTACATCCATGACCATAACCATGACCACACAGCTCTACATCCATGACCATGACCATGAAGCTCTACATCCATGAACATAACCACGACCATGAAGCTGTACATCCATGACCACGATCATCACAAAGCCCTACATCCATGACTATGACCATAACCACGACCACAAAGCTCTACATCCATGATCATAACCATGACCACAACCACAAAGCTCTACATCCATGACCATAACCATGACCATGAAGCTCTACATCCACGACCACAATCATCACAAAACTCTACATCCATGACCATGACCATGACGTTCTACACCCATGACCATAACCATAACCACAACCATGCAGTCCTACATCCATGACCACGATCATCACAAAGCTCTACATCCCTGACCGTGACCATGACCACAAGCACAAAGCTCTACATCCATGACCATAACCATGACCACACAGCTCTGCATCCATAACCACGACCACGAAGCTCTACATCCATGACCACAATCATCACAAAGCTCTACATCCTTGACCATGACCATGACCACGACGTTCTACACCCATAACCATAACCATAACCACAACTATGCAGCTCTACATCCATGACCACGATCATCACAACGCTCTCCATCCATGACCATAACCACAGAATCACAGACTCATAGAATCAGCGAGGTTGGCTTTCCTAACACCCAGCCTCAATCTCCCCTGGTGCAACTTGAGGCCATTCCCCCTCGTCCTGTCACTGTTACAAGAGAGAAGAGGCCGACCCCCAGCTCCCCACCACCTCCCTTCAGGAGTTATAGAGAGGGATCAGGTCTCCCCTGAGCCTCCTCTTCTCCAGGCTGAACAACCCCAGCTCCCTCAGCCGCTCCTCATCAGCCCCGTGCTCCATTCCCCTCACAGCTCCGTGCCCTCCTCTGCACACACCCCAGGCCCTCGATGTCTTTCTTGCAGGGAGGGGCCCAACACTGGACACAGCCCTCGAGGTGCAGCCTCACCAGTGCTGAGCACACAGGGACGATGAGTTCCCTGCTCCCGCTGGCTGCACTATTGCTGATCCAAGCCTGGATGCCATTGGCCTCGGCCACCTGGGCACACTGCTGGCTCGTGCTCAGCCCAGCATCAACCAACACCCCCAGCTCCATTTCCTCCCCCCAGTCTTCCAGCCACTCTGCCCCACGCCTGCAGCGTTGCCTGGGATTGTCGTGCCCGAAGCGCAGGACCCGGCGCTGGGTCTTGTTCAACCTCATCCCATTGGCTCCAGCCCAGAGATCCAGCCCGTCCACACCCCCCTGCAGGACCTTGCTGCCCCCGGGCAGATCCACGCTCCCTGCCAGCTCGCTGTGCTCTGCAAACTCGTGAGGGTGCTCCCAGTGCCCTCATCCAGCTCCTCAATGAAGATATTGAGCAGGACGGGCCCCAGCACCGACCCCTGGGGAGCAGCACTGCTGCCCGGCCGCCAGCTGCATCTGT
>NW_018364915.1:31642-34317 GCF_002078875.1 Numida meleagris | reverse complement strand
AGCGCCCCATAGCGTCGGACCCATAGCGCCCCATAGCGTCGGACCCATAGCGCCCCATAGCGTCGGACCCACAGCGCCCCACAGCGCCCCATAGCGTCGGACCCATAGCGCCCCATAGCGTCGGACCCATAGCGCCCCATAGCGTCGGACCCATAGCGCCCCATAGTGTCGGACCCACAGCGCCCCACAGCGCCCCATAGCGTCAGACCCATGGCGCCCCACAGCGCCCCATAGCAACCCATAGCGTCGGACCCATAGCACCCCATAGTGTCGGACCCACAGCGCCCCACAGCGCCCCATAGCGTCAGACCCACAGCGCCCCACAGCGCCCCATAGCGTCAGACCCCCAGCGCCCCACAGCACCCCATAGCATCAGACCCATAGCGCCCCATAGCGTCAGACCCACAGCACCCCCCAGCACTGGACCCACAGCGCCCCATAGCACTCCATAGAATTGGACCCATAGCACCCCATAGTGCCCCATAACGTCAGACCCACAGCGCCCCACAGCATTGGACCCACAGCGCCTCACAGCGCCCCATAGCGTCAGACCCACAGCGCCCCACAGCGCCCCATAGCGCCCCATAGCATCACCCCCACAGTGCCCCAGACCATCGGACCCATAGTGCCCCACAGCGCCCCACAGCGCCCCAAAGCGCCCCACAGCGCCCCATAGCGTCGGACCCACAGTGTCCCATAGTGCCCCACAGCACCACATAGCGCCCCATAGTGCCCCATAATGTCAGACCCACAGCGCCCCACAGCGCCCCATAGCATCAGACCATAGAGCCCCACAGCGCGCCATAGCGCCCCAGAGCATCAGACCTATAGCGCCCCATAATGTCAAGAACCACAGTGCCCCACAGCGCCCCATAGCAGCAGACCCACAGCGCCCCACAGCGCCCCATAGCGTCAGACCCACAGCGCCCCACAGCATCAGACCCACAGCACCCCATAGCGCCCCATACCGTCAGACCCTTAGTGCCCCATAGTGTCAGACCCACAGCACCCCATAGCGCCCCATAGCGTCAGACCCACAGCGCCCCATAGCACCCCATACTATCAGACCCACAGCGCCCCATAGTGCCCCACAGCGCCCCATAGTGTCTGCCCCACAGCGCCCGCCCCATAGGTCCGCCCTGTGACCCCGTAACCCCAATGACCCCTAGATGACCCCTAGATGACCCCGAGATCCCAATCACACCGTGACCCCAGGTGACCCGCATGACCCCCCATGACCCCGTGACCCCTCGATGACCCTGTGACCCCAAAGTGACCCCGTGACCTCAATGACCCCTCATGACTCCATGACCCCAGGTGACCCCGTGACCCCTAGGTGACCCCGTGACCTCAATGACCCCTCATGATCCCATGACCCCTCATGACCCCCCATGACCCCGTGACTCCTCGATGACCCTGTGACCCCAAAGTGACCCCGTGACCTCAATGACCCCTCAGGACCCCCATGACCCCAAGACCCCCAGGTGACCCTGTGACCCCAGGTGACCCCCATGACCCCCCATGACCCCAGGTGACCCCGTGACTCCTCGATGACCCTGTGACCCCAAAGTGACCCCGTGACCTCAATGACCCCTCATGACCCCCAGGTGACCCCGTGACCCCCAGATGACCGTGACCCAAGGTGACCCCGTGGCCTCAATGACCCCTCATGACCCCCATGACCCCAAGACCCCCCCGTGACCCTGTGACTCCAGGTGACCCCCATGAACCCCCATGACCCCAGGTGACCCCGTGACCCCTCGATGACCCTGTGACCCAAAGGTGACACCATGAACTCAATGAGCCCTCATGACCCCCCATGACCCCGAGACCCCCATGTGACCCCGTGACCTCAATGACCCCTCACGACCCCCCCATGACCCCGAGACCCCCAGGTGACCCCGTGAGCCCCAGATGACCGTGACCCAAGGTGACCCCGTGGCCTCAATGACCCCTCATGACCCCCAGGTGACCCCGTGACCCCCTTGACCCCTTGACCCCATGTGACCCTGTGACCCCAGATGACCCCGTGACCCAAGGTGACCCCGTGACCCCAGATGACCCCGTGACCTCTGACCTCGTTGCCGATGACGTCGACGCGGTGCTGGACCTGGGGCACCCACTGGCGCAGGATGGCGAAGAGCTGCGGGATCGTGGTGCGCGGGTCCGCCAGGATCTCCCGGCACGCCGCATCGCTCGGGTCAAAGAACGTGAAGGCTGGGGGGGTCAGAGGTCAAAGGTCACAGGGGTCAGAGGTCAGGGGTCAGAGGGGTCAGGGGTCCGAGAGGCCAGGGGAAGGGAAATGGGGGGACATTGACGAAACATTGGGGGACAATGAGGGGAGATGGGGTCAGTAGAGTGCTACTGGGGTCAAAGAAGAGGAGTGTGAGGGGTCAAATGTCAGAGGTCACAGGGCTCAGAGGTCAGGGGTCAGAGGTCAGGGGTCAGAGGGTCAGGGTTCAGAGGGGTCAGGGAAGGGCAATGGGGGACACTGGGGGAACATTGGGGGTAGATGGGGTCAGTAGAGTGCTACTGGGACCAAAGAAGCGGAGTGATAGGGGTCAGAGGTCAAAGGTCACAGGGGTCAGAGGTCAGGGGTCGGAGGGGTCACGCTTCAGTGGGGTCAGTGAAGGGCAATGGGGGACATTGGGGGAACATTGGGGGACAATGGGGGG
>NW_018364915.1:22882-24475 GCF_002078875.1 Numida meleagris | reverse complement strand
TGGGGGACACTGGGGGGAGATGGGGTCAGTAGAGTGCTACTGGGGTCAAAGAAGTGGAGTGTGAGGGGTTAAAGGTCAAAGGTCACAGGGGTCAGGGGTCAGAGGTGTCAGGAGTCATAGGGGTCAGGGGTCATAGGGGTCAGGGAACGGCAATGGGGGACATTGGGGGAATACTGGGGGACAGTGGGGGGAGATGGAGTCAGTAGAGTGCTACTAGGGTCAAAGAAGTGGAGTGTGAGGGGTCAGAGGTCAGAGGTCACGGGGGTCCGAGGTCACTGGGGTCAGGGGTCATAGGGTCAGGGAAGGGCAATGGGGGACATTGGGGGACAATGACGGGAGATGGGGTCAGTAGAGTGGCACTGGGGCCAAAGAAGTGGAGTGTGAGGGGTCAAAGGTCACAGGGGTCAGAGGTCAAAGGTCACAGGGGTCCGAGGGGTCAGGGAAGGGCAATGGGGGGGCATTGGGGGAACATTGGGGGCAGATGGGGTCGGTGGAGTGGCACTGGGTTCATGTAAGGTGAAGCTGGAGGGGTCATAGGTCAAAGGTAATGGGGTCAGAGGTCAGGGGCCATAGGGGTCAGGGGTCAGAGGGGTCACTAGGGGGCCAAGGAGCACATTGGGGGCGATGGGGATCTGTAGAGTGGCGCTGGGGTCAAAAAAGGCGAAGGTCGAGGGGTCAGAGGTCGAAGGTCATTGGGGTCACAGGACATGGGGTCACGAGGTCATCAAGGGGTCAGGGAAGGGCAATGGGGGACACCTGGGGAGTCTGGATTGGCAGTGGGGCCAAAGAAGTGGAGTGAGAGGGGTCAAAGGTCAAAGGTCACGGGGTGTCAGTGGTCAGGTGCCCAAGAGGTCAGGGGTCAGAGGGGACAGAGAGCAATGGAGGAGCTTGGGGTCAGTGGAGTGGCATTGGGGTCAAAGAAGGTGAAGGCTGAGGGGTCAGAGGTCAAAGGTCAAAGGGGTCAGGGGTCAGAGAAGGGCAATGGAGGAGTTTGGGGTCAGTGGTGTGGCACTGGGGGGTCAGAGGTCAGGACCATGGGGTTGGGGGGCCCCGGGGGCATTTGGGGTCAGTGGGGGAGGGGGTCTGAGGGGTGACACTGGGGCTGGAGGGGAAATGGGGGGCACACATCTTTGGGGTCCCCGGGCCCATTTTGGGGAACCAGTGCCCATCATTGGGTCCCACTCCCCATTTTTGGGGTCCCAGCGCCTGATGTTGGGGTTCCGGTCCCCATTTTGGGGTCCCCGTGCCCATTTTTGGGGTCCCAGTCCCCATTTTTGGGGTCCCAGAGCCCAACTTAAGGGACCCAGTGCCCATTTCTGGGGTCCCTCTGCCCAGTGTTGGGGACCCAGTGCCCAATGTTGGGGTCCCAGTCCCCATTTTGGGGACCCAGTTCCCCATTTTTGGGGTCCCCGTGCCCAGTGTTGGGGTCCCAGTGTGCAAAGTTGGGGTTCCAGTCCGCATTTTGGGGTCCCCGTGCCCATTTTTGGGGTCCCAGTCTCCATTTTTGGTGTCCCAGTTCCCCATTTTTGGGGTCCCAGTGCCCGATGTTGGGGTCCCAGTTCCCATTTTTGAGGTTCTAGTGCCCAATGTTGG
>NW_018364915.1:14576-16077 GCF_002078875.1 Numida meleagris | reverse complement strand
TGAGGTTCTAGTGCCCAATGTTGGGGTCCCAGTTCCCCTTTTTGGGGTCCCATTCCCCAATATTGGGGTCCATTCCCCATTTCTGGGGTCCCAGTGCCCAATGTTGGGGTCCCAGTCCCCATTTTTGGGGTCCCAGAGCCCCACTTAGCGGACCCAGTGCCCATTTCTGGGGTCCCTCTGCCCAGTGTTGGGGACCCAGTCCCCATTTTTGGGGTCCCAGTGCCCATGTTGGGGTCCCAGTACCCCCAGAGTTGCGCTCCCAGTAACCAATGCTGGGGTCCCAGTGACCAATGTTGGGATCCCAGTGCCAGATGTTGGGGTCCAAGTGCCCAAAGTTGGGGTCCCATTCCCCCAGTGTTGAGTTCTCGTTCCCCATTTTTGGGGTCCCAGTGCCCGATGTTGGGGTTCCGGTGCCCATTTCTGGGGTCCCAGTGCCAGTTTGTGGGTTCCAAGTTCCCCATTTTTGGGGTCTCAGTCCCCATTTTTGGGGTCCCAGAGCCCCACTTAGTGGACCCAGTGCCCATTTTGGGGTCCCTCTGCCCAGTGTTGGGGACCCAGTACCCAATGTTGGGGTCCCAGATCCCCATTTTGGGGTCCCAGGCCCATCACTGGGTTCCAGTCCCCATTTTTGGGGTCCCGGTGGCAATGTTGGGGTCCCATTCCCATTATTGGATCCCATTCCCCATTTTTGGGGTCCCATTCCCCATGTTGGGGTCCCATTCCCACAGTGTTGGGGTCTCAGGGCCCAATGTTGGGGTCCCAGTGCCCATCACTGGGTCCCAGTCCCCATTTTTGGGGTCCCAGTGACCAATGTTGGGGTCCCAGTTCCCCATTTTTGGGGTCCCAGTACCCCCATAGTTGGGCTCCCAATAAGTAATGTCGGGGTCCCATTCCCCAATGTCGGGGTCCCAGTGCCCAATGTTGGGGTCCCTGGTTCCCATTTTGGTTTCCCAGTTCCCCATTTTTGGGGCCCTATCCCCCCATTTTTGGGGTCCCATTCCCCATTTTTGGGGTCCCAGTTCCCATTTTTGGGGTCCCATTCCCCCAGTGTTGGGTTCTCATTCCCCATTTTTGGGGTCCCAGTGCCCGAAGTTGGGGTTCCAGTGCCCATTTCTGGGGTCCCAGTGCCAGTTTGTGGGTTCCAAGTTCCCCATTTTTGAGGTTCCAGTCCCCATTTTTGGGGTCCCAGAGCCCCACTTAGTGGACCCAGTGCCCAATTTTGGGGTCCCCGTCCCCATTTTGGTTTCCCTGTTCCCCATTTTAGGGTCCCAGTGTCCACTCTTGGGGACCCATTCCCATTATTGGGTCCCATTCCCCATTTTGGGGTCCCCCTGCCCAATGTTGGGGTCCTTGTTCCCATTTTTGGGGTCCCATTCCACATTTGGGGGTCCCCTTGCACCACTGGAGTCCCATCCCCCATTATTGGGGTCCCATTCCCCCATTTTTGGGGTCCCCTTTCCCAATGGGGTCCCATCCCCCATTATTGGGGTCCCATTCCCCC
>NW_018364915.1:3653-5491 GCF_002078875.1 Numida meleagris | reverse complement strand
GTCCCATCCCCCATTATTGGGGTCCCATTCCCCCATTTTTGGGGTCCCCTTTCCCAATGGGGTCCCATCCCCCATTATTGGGGTCCCATTCCCCCATTTTTGGGGTCCCCTTTCCCAATGGGGTCCCATCCCCCATTTTTGGGGTCCCATCCCCCATTTTTGGGGTCCCATTCCCCATTATTGGGTCCCATTCCCCATTTGGGGGTCCCAGTGCCCAATGTTGGGTTCCCATTCCCATTATGGGGGTCCCGTTCCACAATATTGGGGTCCCATTCCCCATTTTGGGGTCCCCCTGCCCAGTGTTGGGGTCCCAGTTCCTGCGGTCTTGGGCTCCCAGTAACAAATGTTGGGGTCCTATCCCCATTTTGGGGGTCCCATTCCCCGTGTTGGGGTCCCCATCCCCCATTTTTGGGTCCCATCCCCCATTTTTGGGGTCCCCATCCCCCATTTTTGGGGTCCCTGTTCCATTTTTGGGGTCCCATTCCCCGTTTTTGGGGCCCCATTTCCCCAGTGTTGGGGTCCCATGCCCCATTTTTGGGGTCCCTGTTCCCCAGTGTTGGGGTCCCATGCCCCATTTTTGGGGTCCCATTTCCCCAGTGTTGGCCCCCCTCCCCATTTGTGGGGTCCCCATCCCCCACTTTTGGGGTCCCATTCCCATTTTCGCGGTCCCCCATCCCCATTATTGGGGTCCCCCTCCCCATTTATTGGTGTCCCCCTCCCCATTTTTGGGGTCCCCTTCCCCATTTTAGGGTCCCATTCCCATTTTTAGGGTCCAAATTCCCCATTTTTGGGGTCCCATTCCCATTTTTGGGGTCCCCCCTACCCATTTTTGGGGTCCCCCTCCCCATTATTGTGTTCCCCTCCCCATTTTTTGGGTCCCCCCTCCCCATTTTTGGGATCCCCCCATTTTTGGGGCCCCCTCCCCCATTTTTGGGGTCCCCCTCTCTCATTTTTGGGGTCCCCATCCCTATTTGTGGGGTCCCCTCTCCCCATTATTAGGGTTCCCCCCATTTTTGGGGTCCCATTCCCCATGTTGGGGTCCATGTTCCCATTTTTGGGGTGCCCTCCCCCATTTTTGTGTTCCCCTCCCCCACTTTTGGGGTCCCCTCTCCCCATTATTGGGGTCCCCCCCCTTTTCTGGGTCCCCCCCATTTTCGGGGACCCATTCCCATTTTTAGGGTCCCCTCCCCCATTATTGGGGTCTCCCCCATTTTTGGGGTCCCCGTCCCCCATTTTCGGGTCCCATTCTCATTTCCGGGGACCACCCTCCCCATTTGTGGGGTCCCCCCTCCCCATTATTGGGGCCCCCCCCATTATTTGGGTCCCATCCCCCATTTTTGGGGTCCCATCCCCAATATTGGGGTCCCCCTCCCCATTTTTGGGGTCCCCCCTCCCCATTATTGGGGTTCCCGTCCCCCATTTCGGGGTCCCATTCCCATTTTCGGGGTCCCCCTCCCCATTTTTGGTGTCCCCCTCCCCATTTATGGGGTCCCCCTCCCCCATTTTTGGGATCCCCCCCATTTTCGGGGTCCCCCCTCCCCATTTTTAGGGCCCCCTCCCCATTTATGGGATCCCCCTCCCCATTTTCGGGGTCCCCCCCATTTTTGGGGTCCCCCTCCCCCATTTTTGGGGTCCCACCTCCCCATCTTTAGGGTCCCCCCCCATTTATGGGATCCCCCTCCCCATTTTCGGGGTCCCCCCCCATTTTCGGGGTCCCCCCCCATTTTTGTGGTCCCCCTCCCCATTTTTGGAGTCCCCCCCCATTTTCGGGATCTCCCCCATTTTCGGGGTCCCCCCCATTTTCAGGGTCCCTCTCCCCATTTTTGGGTTCCCCCCCC
>NW_018364915.1:0-2171 GCF_002078875.1 Numida meleagris | reverse complement strand
GGGATGGGAATGGGATTGGGGTTGGAATTGGGAATGGGTCTGGGGTTGGGATTGGGATTGGGATTGGGATTACAGTTGGGGTTGGGATGGGGTTGGGGTTGGGGTTGGGAATGGGGTTGGGAATGGGAATGGGAATGGGGTTGGGATTGGGGTTGGGAATGGGTCTGGGGATAGGATTGGGATTGGGATTGGGATTACAGTTGGGAATGGGAATGGGAATGGGAACAGGAATGGAAGTGGGAATGGGGTTGGGAATGGGAATGGGTTGAGAATGGGATTGGGTTGGGAATGGGATTGGGATTGGGAATGGGAATGGGATTGGGATTGGGATTGGGATTGGGATTGGGATTGGGATTGGGATGGGGTTGGGATGGGGTTGGGGTTGGGATGGGGTTGGGATTGGGGTTGGGAATGGGGTTGGGGTTGCAGTTGGGGATGGCGTTGGGAGTAAGAGTGGGATTGGGTTTGGGACTTGGAATGGGGTTGGGGTTGGGATTGGGATTGGGATTGGGATGGGATTGGGATTGGGGTTAGGGTTGGGGTTGGGTTTGGGAATGGGGTTAGGATTGGGATTGGGATTGGGGTTGGGATTGGGATTGGGTTGGGGTTGGGAATGGAGTTGGGAATGGGAATGGGAATGGGAATGGGATAGGGATAGGGATAGGGATGGGATTGGGATTGGGATTCGGAATGGGAAAGGGAATGGGATAGGGATTGGCGTTGGGAATGGGGTTGGGATTGGGATTGGGATGGGAATGGGAATGGGATGGGATTGGGATTGGGATTGGGATTGGGATTGGGATGGGTATTGGAATTGGGATTGGGATTGGGATTGGAATTGGGATTGGGATTGGGATGGGGATGGGATGGAATTGCGGTTGGGATTGGGTTTGGGATTTTGATTGGGTGGGATTAGGATATTATTGGGATTGGGATTGGGATTGGACTAGGATTGGGGTTGGGGTTGGGGTTGAGGTTGGGATTGGAACTGGGACTGGGAATGGGAATGGGAATGGATTGGGATTGGGATTGGGAGTCGGAGTAGGAGAGGGATTGGGATTGGGGTTGGGGTTGGGATTGGGGTTGGGATTGGGATTGGGATTGGGATTGGGAATGGGGCTGAGAATTGGGATTGGGAATGAGAATGGGATTGGGAATGGGATAGAGGTTGGCATTGGGATTGGGATGGGATTGGGGTGGGATTGGGATTTGGAATGGGATTGGAATTGAGATTGGGATTGGCATTGGGATTGGGGTTGGGGTTGGGGTTGGAATTGGGATTCGGATTGGGATAGGAATGGGAATGGGAATAGGATTGGGATTGGGAATGGGTTAGTGGTTGGGATTGGGATTGGGATTGGGATTGGGATTGGGATTGGGATTGAGATTGAGATTGAGATTGAAATTGAGATTGAGATTGGGATGGGATTGGGATTGGATTGGATTGGGATTGGGATAGGGATTGTGGTTGGGATTGGGGTTGGGATGGGAATGGGATGGAATTGCGGTTGGGATTGGGTTTGGGATTTTGATTGGGTGGGATGGGGATTGGGATATTATTGGGATTGGGATTGGGATGGGATTGGGATTGGGATTGTGGTTGGGGTTGGGGTTGGGGTTTGGAATCAGACTGATATGTGGGATGAGAAACTGGGATTGGGATTGGGATTGAGATATGGGGATCTAGATAAGGGGTGGCTATGGGGTGGCGATGGGGTGGCTATGGGATGGATATGGGATTGCTATGGGGTGGCTATGGGATGTGTATGGGATGGCTATGGGGTGGCTATGGGATGTCTGTGGAGTGGCTGTGGGGTGTCTATGGGGTGGCTATGGGATGCCTGTGGGGTGGCAATGGGATGTGTATGGGATGTCTATGAGGTGGCTATGGGATGCGTATAGGATGGCAGCAGGGTGGCTATGGGACCTGTATGGGGTGGCTATGGCATCTGTATGGGATGACAGTGGGGTGGCTATGGGATGCGTATGGGATATCTATAGGATGGCTATGGGGTGGCTATGGGGTGGCAATGGGGTGGCTATAGGATGTGTATGGGATGTGTATGGGATGCGTATGGGATGGCAGCAGGGTGGCTATGGGATGTGTATGGGATGGCTATAGGGTGGCTATGGGATGTCTATGGGGTGGCTATGGGATGTGTATGAGATGT
>NW_018364914.1:17850-18900 GCF_002078875.1 Numida meleagris | reverse complement strand
TGTCCCCATGTCCCCACTGTGTCCCCCTGTCCCTCTCACGCCCCCCTGTCCCCGTGTCCCCATTGTCCGTGTCCCCAACCCCCTCATCCCCACCCCGCCGAGGAAGGGGCCACCCCCCTGCCACGGTGCCGTCCCGGTGCCGCCGCGGTGACGCCCTCCCCTCCTCACCAGGCGTGACCACGCTGGGCACGGTGACGGGGACGGTGTCCACCAGCCTGGCGGGCGCCGGGGGTCCCAGCAGCAGCGCGTCCCTGGCCACCCCCATCACCACGCTGGGGACCATCGCCACGCTGTCCAGCCAGGTCCTCAACCCCGCCGCCATCACCGTCTCGGCCGCGCAGACCACCGGCACCGCCGCCGGCGCGCTCGGCACGCCCACCATCACCATGCAGGTGCGACTAGGGGGGGCACTGGGAGCTACTGGGAGGCTCCGGGGGAGCGCTGGGAGGCACTGGGGGACACTTGGAGGCACTGGGGGGACAGTGGAGGGACACTGGGAGGCACTGGGGAGCCCTGGGGGGACACCGGGAGGTACTGGGAGGCACTGGGGGGACACTGGGAGAACACTGGGGACACGCTTGGAGGCACTGGGAGGCACTGGGGGGACATTGGGGGCACAGTGGAGGGATACTGGGAGGCACTGGGGGGACACTGTGTGGCACTGGGAGGCACTGGGGAACACTGCGTGGCACTGCGTGGCACTGGGGGGACACTGCGTGGCACTGGAGGGATACTGGGAGGCACTGGGTGGCACTGGGGGACACTGGGGGAACACTGGGTGGCACTGGGGGGACACTGGATGGCACTGGGGGGACACTGGGTGGCATGGGAGGCCCTGGGTGGCACTGGAGGACACTGGGAGGCACTGGGGGGACACTGGGAGGCACTGGGGGGACACTGGGTGGCACCGGGTGGCACTGGGGGGGCACCGGGTGGCACTGGGGTGGTACCGGGTGGCACTGGGGGGACACCGGGTGGCACTGGGAGGCACTGGGGGGACACTGAGTGGCACTGGGAGGCACTGGGGGGATACTGGGAGGCACTGGGTGG
>NW_018364914.1:12716-14476 GCF_002078875.1 Numida meleagris | reverse complement strand
CCTGTGTCACCATGTCACCCTATCACCTCATCACCGTGTCACCCCATGTCATCCTGTGTCACCATGTCACCCTATCACCTCATCCCCGTGTCACCCCATGTCACCCTGTGTCACCATGTCACCCTATCACCTCATCCCCGTGTCACCCCGTGTCACCCTGTGTCAACCCATGTCACCCTATCACCTCATCACCATGTCGCCCCATGTCACCCCGTGTCACCCCATGTCACCCTGTCACCCTATCATCTCATCACCATGTCACCTCGTGTCACCCCTTGTCACCCCATGTCACCCCTTCAGCATTCCATGTTGTCACCCCTGTGTTACCCCGTGACCTTGTCACCCCGTGTCACCTTGTCACCCCGTGTCACCCCATGACCATGTCACCTTGTCACCCCGTGTCACCTTGTCACCCCGTGTCACCCCATGACCGTGTCACCTCGTCACCCCGTGTCACCTCGTCACCCCATGTCACCTCATCACCTCATGTCACCTCATGACCATGTCACCTTGTCACCCCGTGTCACCGTGTCACCTTGTCACCCCGTGCCACCTTGTCACCCCGTGTCACCCCATGACCGTGTCACCTTGTCACCCCGTGTCCCCGCGCGTCACGCGGTGTCCCCTGTGTTGTCAGGTGGTGCTGAAGGGAGCTCCGGGGCAGCCGGGCACCATCCTGCGCACCGTGCCCATGGGCGGCGTCCGCCTGGTGACGCCCGTCACCGTCTCTGCCGTCAAGCCCACCGTCACCACGCTGGTGGTCAAGGGCACAACCGGTGAGTGCCGCTCTGTCCCCCTGTCCCCATCCCCATAGCCCCGTGTCCCCCTGGCCCTCCGTCCCCCTGTCCCTTGCATCCCCCTGGCCCTGTGTCCCCATCCCCATTATTCCCGTATCCCCCCGTCCCTCATGTCCCTTGCATCCCCCTGTCCCTGTGTCCCCATCCCCGTATCCCTGTGTCCCCATCCCCGTATCCCTGTGTCCCCCTGTCCCTCATGTCCCCCTGTGTCCCCTGTCCCTTGTGCCCATGTCCCTCCGTCCCTCACGTCCCCCTGTGTCCCCTGTCCCTTGTGCCCATGTCCCCCTGTCCCTTACGTCCCCCTGTCCCTTACGTCCCCCTGTCCCTTACGTCCCCCTGTCCCTTACGTCCCCCTGTCCCTTACGTCCCTTGTGCCCCTGTGTCCCCATGTCCCACTGTCCCCACATCCCCTGTCCCCATCCCCATATTCCTCTGTCCCTCATGTCCCCGTGCCCCCCTTGTTCCCTTGTCCCTTATGTCCCCCTGTCCCCATGTTCCTATGTCCCCTTGTCCCTTGCGTCCCACTGTCCCCTTGTCCCTGTGTCCCCATCTCCATTATCCCCGTATCCCCCCGTCCCTCATGTCCCTTGCATCCCCCTGTCCCTGTGTCCCCATCCCCATATCCCCCTGTCCTCACATCCCCTTGTGTCCCCCTGTCCCTTGTGCCCATGTCCCCCTGTCCCTTGTGCCCATGTTCCCCTGCCTTCTGTCCCCCTGTCCCTTACGTCCCCCTGTGTCCCTCTGTCCCCGTTCCTTATGTCCCCCTGTCCCTTATGTTCCCCTGTGTCCCTCTGTCTCCATTCCTTATGTCCCCCTGTCCCTTATGTTCCCATGTCCCCTGTCCCCATCCCCATATCCCTCTGTCCCTCGTGTCCCCATGTCCCCCTGTTCCCTTGTCCCTCATGTCCCCCTGTCCCCATATCCCCACTGTCCGTGTCCCCAACCCCCTCATCCCCACCCCGC
>NW_018364914.1:7271-8496 GCF_002078875.1 Numida meleagris | reverse complement strand
CACGGCCACCACCACCACGGCCGCCGGGGGGTCCCAGCCTCCCCCGGGGGGGTCCCAGCCTCCCCCGGGCGAAGGGGCCCCCCGGCCCTGCTCCAACCCCCCCTGCGAGACCCACGAGACGGGGACGACGCACACGGCCACCACCGTCACCTCCACCATGGGGGCCAACCAAGGTGACCCTGCCCCGCCGCGTCACCCCCCACCGTGTCAGTCGTCCCTCCCGCCGTCACCCCCTGTAATGTCACCCCCCCAGTGTCACCCCCCCAGTGTCCCCTTTACAGCCTCATTTCTCCCATTGTCACCCCCCCAGTGTTACCTTTACAGTGTGACCTCTCCCGTTGTCACCCCCCCGTTGTCACCCCTACAGCGTCACCTCTCCCGTTGTCACCCCCCAGTGTCACCCCCTGTAATGTCCCCCCCCAGTGTCACCTTTACAGCCTCATCACTCCCATTGTCACCCCCGCAGTGTCACCTTTATAGCGTCACCTCTCCCGTTGTCACCCCCCCGTTGTCATCCCCTGTAATGTCACCCCCCCAGTGTCACATTTACAGGCTCATCTCTCCCACTGTCACCCCCCCAGTGTCAGCTTTACAGCGTCACCTCTCCCGTTGTCACCCCCCCATTGTCACCCCTTGTAACGTCACCCCCCCCAGTGTCACCCCTCCCGTTGTCACCTCTCCCGTTGTCACCTCTACAGCATCACCTCTTCCTTTGTCCCCCCCAGTTGTCGCTTCTCCCATTGTCACCCCCCCCCAGTGTCACCTTTACAGCGTCACCCTTCCCATTGTCACCCTCCCGTAATGTCACCCCCAAAATGTCATCCTCCCGTAATGTCACCCTCCCATAATGTCACCCTTACAATGTTACCCCTTCCCTTGTCACCCCCATAATGTCACCCTCCCATAATGTCACCCCTCCCATAATGTCACCCTCCCATAATGTCACCCTCCCATAATGTCACCCTCCCATAATGTCACCCTCCCATAATGTCACCCCCATAATGTCACCCCCATAATGTCACCCCCATAATGTCACCCTCTCGTAATGTCACCCTTACAATGTCACCCTTACAATGTCACCCCTTCTCTTGTCACCCTCCCATAATGTCACCCCTCCCATTGTCACCCCCGAAATGTCACCCTCCCGTAATGTCACCCCCCAGTGTCACCCCTGCAGTAGCGTCACGTTCCCATAACGTCACCCTTACAGTGTCACCCCTCCCAT
>NW_018364914.1:6054-7256 GCF_002078875.1 Numida meleagris | reverse complement strand
CAGGGGCCGGCGGGCGACGGCGGCGGCGCGGTGACGCGCCTCTGCTCCAACCCCCCCTGCGAGACCCACGACACCGGCACCACCAACACCGCCACCACCACCGTGGCCGCGGGCTCCCAGCCGTGCTCCAATCCTCCATGTGAAACACACGACACCGGCACCACCAACACCGCCACCACCACCATGGCTGTAGGCTCCCAGCTGTGTTCCAATCCTCCATGTGAGACCCATGACACCGGCACCACCAACACCGCCACTACCACCATGGCATTGGGGTCCCAACCGTGTTCCAATCCTCCTTGTGAGACCCACGACACCGGGACGACCAACACCGCTACTACCACCATGGCATTGGGGTCCCAACCGTGTTCCAACCCCCCCTGCGAGACCCATGACACCGGCACCACCAACACCGCCACTACCACCATGGCTTTGGGGTCCCAACCGTGTTCCAATCCTCCTTGTGAGACCCACGACACCGGGACGACCAACACCGCCACCACAACGATGGCTGTAGGCTCCCAGCCGTGCTCCAACCCCCCCTGCGAGACCCATGAGACCGGCACCACCAACACCGCCACTACCACCATGGCATTGGGGTCCCAAGCGTGTTCCAATCCTCCATGTGAAATCCATGACACCGGGACGACCAACACCACTACTACCACCGTGGCTGTCGGGTCCCAACCGTGTTCCAATCCTCCATGTGAGGTCCACGACACCGGGACGACCAACACCGCTACTACCACCATGGCATTGGGGTCCCAACCGTGTTCCAACCCCCCCTGCGAGACCCACGACACCGGCACCACCAACACCGCCACTACCACCATGGCCACGGGGTCCCAAGCGTGTTCCAATCCTCCTTGTGAGACCCACGACACCGGGACGACCAACACCGCCACCACAACGATGGCTGTAGGCTCCCAGCCATGCTCCAACCCCCCCTGCGAGACCCATGAGACCGGCACCACCAACACCGCCACCACCACCATGGCATTGGGGTCCCAAGCGTGTTCCAATCCTCCATGTGAGGTCCACGACACCGGGACGACCAACACCGCCACTACCACCGTGGCTGTCGGGTCCCAACCGTGTTCCAATCCTCCATGTGAGGTCCACGACACCGGGACAACCAACACCGCAACTACCACCATGGCCACGGGGTCCCAGCCGTGTTCCAATCCTCCATGTGAAACCCA
>NW_018364914.1:0-1064 GCF_002078875.1 Numida meleagris | reverse complement strand
GTGTTGTCACGATGATGTTGTGGTGTGGTAGCGTGGTGTTGTGGTGTTGTCACGATGATGTTGTGGTGTGGTAGCGTGGTGTTGTGGTGTTGTCACAGTGTTGTCACAGTGTTGTGTCGTCATGGTGGTGTGGTGTGATGTCATGTTGTCACGGTGTTGTGTGTTGTGGTGGTGTTGTCCCGGTGTTGTGGCATTGTCACGGTGTTGTGTGATGTCACGGTGTGGTGGCGGTGTGTTGTCACGGTGTTGTGCTGTAGTGATGTCGTGGTGTTGTCACAGTGTTGTGGTGTGTTGTGGTGGTGTGATGTCATGTTGTCACGGTGTTGTGTGTTGTGGTGGTGTTGTCCCGGTGTTGTGTTGTCCCGGTGTTGTGTTGTCCCGGTGTTGTGTTGTCACAGTGTTGTGTGATGTCACGGTGTGGTGGTGGTGTGTTGTCACGGTGTTGTGCTGTAGTGATGTCGTGGTGTTGTCACGGTGTTGCCATGTTGTCGTGGTGTTGCGGTGGTGTGATGTCGCGGTGTTGCGTTGTCATGGTGTGGTGTTGTCGCGGTGTTGCGGTGCTGTAGTGATGTCGTGGTGTTGTCACGGTGTTGTCGTGTTGTCACGGTGTTGTCGTGCGGTGGTGTGATGTCGCAGAGTTGTGGCGGTGTTGTGTGGTGGTGTTGTGGTGGTGTGGTATGATGTCATGGTGTGGTGTGACGTCACAGTGTTGTGGTGTGATGTCATGGTGATGTCATGGTGTGGTGTGATGTCGCAGTGTTGTTGCGGTGTGGTGTTGTCACGGTGTTGTCGCGGTGTTGTGGTGTGATGTCGCGGTGTTGTTGCGTGATGTCGCGGTGCTGTTGCGGGGTGGTGGTGTGGTGTGATGTCATGGTGGTGTCGTGGTGTGGTGTGACGTCACAGTGTTGTGGTGGTGTGATGTCATGGTGACGTCATGGTGTGGTGTGACGTCACAGTGTTGTTGTGGGGTGGTGTTGTTGTGGTGTTGTCGCGGTGTCGCGGTGTGATGTCACGGTGTCGTGGTGGCCAACTGCCCCCCCATTCCCCTACCTACCCCCCCCCAT
>NW_018364913.1:10436-11848 GCF_002078875.1 Numida meleagris | reverse complement strand
ATCTGCAGCCCCTGGGTAACTTCCCATTGTCCCCCTTTGATGCCTAGAGCTCCTCCCAGTGCCCCTAGTATAGCTTAGAGACCCCAGCACAATCCCAGTTCCCCCCAGAACTGCCCAGTGCTGCCTACAGCCCCTCAGTAACCTCCCAGTGCCCCCCAAAACTGCTTAGAACCCCTCCCAGTTCTCCCAGTACCATCTACAGCTTCCCAGTGCCCCCCAGTACTGCTTATAGCTCCCTAGTGCCCCCCCAGCGCTATCTAGAATGTCCTAGCATGCTCCCAGTGCTCCCCAGTACCGCCTATAGCATCCCAGTGCCTCCCAGTATCCCCCAGGGCTGCCTAGGACCGTGTAATACAAAGCCATATCTCACCCCCCCAGGATTGTCTGGGTCACCCCCCAGCTTTCCGGAGCTCCCCAGTGCCCCCGTTGTGCCTGAACCCCCCCGTAACGGCTCAGTGTGGCTCCAGGCTGTGACCGAACGCTCCGTTCCCTCTTTCTGCCCCCCACGTTCCCCCCCCTCCCAGGACGGGGTCTGCGTGGAGGCACGTTCAGAGCAGCGCTTTGGGGTCAGCACCAAGAAGCCCCACAAGGCCCCCCCCGCGGGCAGCGCGCTGTACGGCCGCTTCGTCAAGGTAACACCCCCGCAGCAGTGTTGCCCCCTGGCCTGCTGCTGCTTGCACCCCCTCCTTTCTGCATGCCCCCCTTTCCCCCTCCCATTTCCACACCCCCCATTTCCACGCTCCATTCTCCCCCCAAGTTCCATGCCCCCCCCATTTCCATACTCCCTTACCCCCATTTCCACACCCATTTCCGTGCCCTCCCATTTCCATACTCCTTTGTCCCCTCCATTTCCACTCCCCCCATTTCCATACCCTCCCATTCCCACGTCCTCCTACCCCCCATTTCCATGCCCCTTATTTCTGTACCCTCCCGTTTCCATGGCCCAGTTCCATGCCCACTTTTTCCACCGCGCCATTTCCATGCTCCCGTCCTCACCATTTCCATGCCCCCCAGTTCCATGCTCACCTTTTCCATCCTACTATTTCTGTGCCCCCCCATTTCTATGCCCCCCATTTCCATGCTTCCCTATCCCCATTTCCATGCCCTGCATTTCCACACCCACCTTTTCCACGCCCCTTATTTCCATGCTCCCCTATCCCTTCCATTTCCACACCCCCCCACGTCCATGGCCCCCAGTTCCATGCCCTCCTTTTCCGCTCCCCTCTTTTCCATGCCCCCCGTTTCCACCCATCTTTTCTGACCCCTCCATTCCCACGTTCCCCTTTTCCACGCAGGCAGCCACGCTCACAGCACGCGGGGAGGAGCCGACCAAGCAGCGGGGGGGCTCCGAGAGCAGCGAGGAGGAGGAGGAGGAGAAACTGGACCGCTCCTCGGCCTGCAGGCACTGTGAT
>NW_018364913.1:3526-5296 GCF_002078875.1 Numida meleagris | reverse complement strand
GATTCTATGAAAACACGCCTTTATGGGGGGAGATTTTACAGCACAAGGAAAGCAGTCGGCTCCGTGCCGCGTTGGGTGGTGGAAGCGCGGCTCCACTCCGTGTTCCTCCCAGTGCTCACAGGAGACTGCAGAGCCGAGACAGCACCGTGCAGCCCCCCCGGCCCCCGGATCTGGGCCTGGAACCTCGGGGGGGCTCGGGGGCTGTTCGCAGCACTAGCACTGCGGGGATGGCAGGTGGGAGCACAGGGGGGTGGCACAGCTTTGGTGCTGGGAGAAATGTGTCGTTATGGTTTGCAGGAGGTTCCTCGTTGGATCGTTGTTTTGGGGGGGGGGGGGTTACTGCTGGCCCCCCAGCTCATGACATTCCCCTTTTGTTTGCTTATACTGGGGAGAATCGCCCACCCCCCATCTCCGGAAGGAAAATTTCTCTTTCCAGGGCTGTGCCCAGGGTGGGAGTGAACACAGCGCTTCCCCAGACATGGGTGGGCTCCATCCCCCAATGCAGTAACCCCGCACACCCCAGCCCTGTACACCCCCTTACCTGACCCCCCAGGGAGTGCCCCCAGTGCAGCCTCATCCCCACCCTGTGCTGTATCCTGGAAGGACCTGGGGATGCGGGAGGGAGGATTTACCGTGTTTGCAACGCTGGGAACGCCCCACAGAGCAGCACAGGGCAGCATCCTACTCACACCGTGCGTCCCCGTAGCTGCGTCCCACTGATGTGGGGCAGCGGGGAGCAGAACTGCAGCGGGACGAGGTCCTGTGGGGCAGCAGCAAGGTGACGGGGTGGCATGGGGTCTGCACGCGCACGTCCCCATCCACCAACCAACCAACCCTCCCTCGGTGTGTGCAAGCACGGCTCGGGAGCGCGCAGAGCTTTGCTGCTGTCCCTGTACCACACCAGCCCCCCAGATCCCGGCCCCGGCTTGGGGGGCTGCTCACCACGGCTGGGAGGCGCTGGAGGCAGAGCTGCAGCTGGAGGGTGCGGGTCAGCTCGGTGACAACCCGCTCGCCGTCCGCCCTGGGGGTGCCCTGTGTGGGAGAACCCAGTGGGGCTGTCCCCGGGCTGCGGTTGGCGCGTGCCATGCACCATGGGGTCCATCCCCGGGGTGCCCTGTACCTGGCAGCGGGACAGCAGCCTCAGGGCCTCCTGGTAGTGCCCGACGGCCCTTTGGGGGTCTCCCAGGTGGAAGCGGGCAGCCCCCAGCCCCTCGCACGCTTTGCACTGCCCCGGCACGTCCCCTGCGTGCCAAAGGGCTGCATCGGTGCTGGCTGCACGGTGCAGCATCGCTGGGCTTGCTGCAAGCTCTGCCGGCTGCTGTGTGGCTCCAGCGCATGGTGCCGGGGTCTCTGGGGACGCCTCCCCTTACCCGAGTCGCGGAAGGCTTGCAGGGCGTGCAGGTAGCTCTCCGCAGCGGCCTCGTGCTCCCCGAGCTGGCTGAAGGCGTACGCCAAGTTCCCGAAGCACTGCCCCTGCGCCCTCCGGTTCCCCGCAGCGCCTGCAATTCATAGAACCATCATAGGATCATAGGATGGTTGGGCTGGAAGGGACCTCAAGGATCATCAGGCTCCAACTCCCACCACAGGCAGGGCCGCCAGGCTCCAGGCGTGGCAGCTCCAGGCTGCCCAGGGCCCCATCCCGCCTGGTCCTGAGCACCCCAGGGACGGGGCACCCACCCCTCTCTGTGCAGCTGTGCCAGCACCGCGCCGCTCTCATCGCAAAGAGCTTCCCCCCGGCATCCAACCTCACCCTGCCCTCCTCCAGCTCAA
>NW_018364913.1:0-1091 GCF_002078875.1 Numida meleagris | reverse complement strand
GGTCGTGCATCCATGCAATGGGAGCAGAGGGGTGGGTTGGGGTCGTGCATCCATGCAACGGGAGCAGAGGGGTGGGTTGGGGTCGTGCATCCATGAAATAGGAGCAGAGGGGTTGGTTAGGGTCGTGCATCCATGCAATGGGAGCAGAGGGATGGGCTGGGGTTGTGCATCCATGCAACAGGAGCAAAGGACCCGGAGTGTCGTTACCTTGCAGGGTTGGGTCGGGGATGCTGTCGCAGAGCGCCCGGCACCGGGTGAGGATCCCCACGACCTCGGCGGCCCCGAAGCGCCCGCTCTGCAGCATGGATCCGCTCGCTCTGCTCAGCGCCACAGCGGCCGCCTCGGGGCACTGAGCCCCCGCGTAGCCCCGCGCCGCCTCCAGGAAGCAGCGGGCCGCTCTGTGGGGCTCCCGCATGCCCAGGTAGCAGCAGCCCATGGCCACGCTGCTCCCCGCCCGCGGGGCCGCGCCGCCGGAATCCCGCAGAGCCGCCGGGAAATCCCGCAGCCCTTCGTGAGCCGCGGCGACGTCGAAGCAGAGCCCCTCCGGCCGTTCCCCTTCCGAGGGTTGGGATTCGAGGAGGAATTTCAGCCCTTTCCTGGGCTTCCCGGCCTCCACGTAGGCGGCCCCCAGGCGGAAGGCGCAGTCCCTGCGCAGCCGGGGGCTGGGGGTGCGCAGCGAGAGCCCCATCGCCCTCCGGAAGCAGCCCAGGGCTCCCCGCGTGTCCCCCAGCCCCAGCGCCCGGCGCCCGGCCCGCGTCAGCCCCTCGATTTCAGCCACCCGCCCCGCGCCATCGTCCCCGTCCTCTGCGTTATCCCCTTCCCCCGAAACGCGCTTCTCCTTCCCTTTCCTCCGACGTTTCCTCCCGGGGGCTGCGGGGGCCGGGGGCTCCTCGGAAGCCATGGGCGAGGGCGAGCCGGCGGCTGCGAGGGGAGCGGGGGGGGGGTGGTCCGCCTGGAGACGAGCAGGGAGGCGTGGGGGCATCGAGGTGGGAAGGCAGCTCCGCAGCCGAGTCCAACCATCGGCCCGTCCCCACCGGCTCCGCCGCTCACAGATCTTGGAATCATTCCGACTGGGAAAGACCCCCCCAGGG
>NW_018364912.1:0-12866 GCF_002078875.1 Numida meleagris | reverse complement strand
ATTTGGGTGGCTGAACTGTGGAAAGACATTGCTGCCTGAATAAAGAATACAGTTGTAAAGGTGCGTCATGTAGATGCTCATGTGCCCAAGAGTCAGGCTACTGAAGAACAACCAAATAACCAACAGGCAGACCGAGCCTCCAAAATTAAGGTGGCTCAAATGGACTTGGACTGGCAACACAAGGGTGAATTATTTCTAGCTCGGTGGGCCCATGAGACCTCGGGCCATCAAGGCAGAGATGCAACACATAAGTGGGCGAGAGACCGAGGGGTGGACATAGCTATTGGACACTATTGCACAGCTTATTCACGACTGTGAAACATGTGTCGCAATTAAACAAGCCAAGACAATGAAGCCTCTCTGGGGGGAAGGGAGATGGCAAAAGTGTAAGTATGGGGAGGTGTGGCAGGTTGATTATATCACCTTGCTATGAACCCGCAATGGTAAGCATTATGTGCTTACCATGGTGGAGGCAACCACTGGATGACTCGAAACATATGCAGTACCCCATGCTACCACCCAAAACACCATATTAGGTCTCGAGAAACGAGTCCTGTGGTGATACGGCACTCCGGAAAGAATCGAGTCAGATAATGGGACACATTTCAAAAATTCTCTTGTAAATACTTGGGCCAAAGATCATGGCATTGAGTGGTTATCTGGAGATAACTCTCTGACAGTAATGTATGTTAATTATTGTTTGTATGTATACACATAGGAAGCACGATGTAGTGACGTGGAATAAGGGGTGGAATGTCACGGTTTTATTATTTTCGTTATCGGTATTCCACATCATAACATCATGTGGTGGAGTTAAATCGTTAGTGCTCCTGTTCTGTACACTGCTGGTTTTCCAGGTACCTCATTCTTTGAAGAGAAGAACTATGTCTCCCAGAAGACTTTCACTGTTCCTTTTCCACTTTCCATGTTGAGGGAAAGATAAAAACTGTTCGCAAGTCATGAGACTGCCCCTTCTTTTACTGCTCGTCTTTGCGTTATGTGCTCCCTAGCTGTCTTGCCTTCAGCATTAGAGTAAGGCCTTTGGTTTTGGACACTCTCTCTCTCATTTTACTTGATTTATTGGTTTCAATTCTAATTATATTGTATTATATTGCGCTATCTTGCATTCTGATATTATATTTAGTAAATTAGCTTTCCTCCTCAGATCGTTGCCGCTGTTTTGGTTTTTTTTGGTCCATCTCCTTATTCTTTCCCTTATTCCATTTTCCTTTTTTCCTTTTCCCGGTGTGTGGGTGTGTGGTTCCCCCCCACTCCATTAGTCACGGAACCAGGCCGAACTAGCCCATAAGCCAGTGACAATCACTAAGCCTGAGCATGACTGAAGTCTTATTGGCTGTGGCTACTGATAAAAGATAACAAAGAGCACTGTTACTTACTGCTGCTTTTTCAGATCTAAAGTATAAAAGGAAGTAACATGAATATACTCTTCATTTTTCATCTTCTTTTGCCTTTTAAAGCATTTACTCGCTTCTGTTTTATATGCCCTCAAACATTGCTCAGGCATGTAAAGAGAAAACATAACAGAAAACATTCAAATTTTGAAACTTATTAGGGCAAATCATCTTTAATATCCAGAATTTTTGCTCATGTAATAATTATCACATCTTCATTTTTTTAACTCCATTAAATTCTGAAGATTAAATGTACTGAAGAATGTGGAAAGACATAGCTGAGATAAATGAAAGTAATTGATACTGGAAGAAAATAATAAGGCATTCAGCTAAGTATCTATTAAGAAAATAAAATGGGTCATTATTATTATCTTCTCAACCTTTTCCCTCCATCCTTCATTATATCTTTCTTTTTCAAACTCCATATCTGCATTTCCTTTTGATTCTAACCATCCTTCAAAGACCATTCAGTCATTTTCTCTTGTCTTTCTCTGTAGTTAGACTACACAAAATTATTGGTTTTCCTTTTTTACCAGGCTTGTCTCAGACTTAGTAAAGTTTTATTTAGTCTTCTATTCCAACAATATAATCATGATATAGCACTCTTACTCCACGTCCCTTTTACTTGATTGAGTTTTATCTCCATTTTTTTTTTAACTTGACACCCTATCCTACTTTCTGGCTTTTAAACTGTTCTCTTTGTGTATTTCTCTGCTTTTCTCTAGTGGTTTTTATTGTTCCTCCACTTTATATCTAATTCTTTTAAGAATGATAGAGTATTTGCCCATTTCTACCTCCTTTTCTTTCACAGCACTTATTATAACCTTGCCAACATTATATATCTCTCCTGTCTGGAATGATCCTTGATAACTCAGTTTCCTCTATTCCATACTTTCATTCTTTTACTGTGACCGTTATATTTTTGTTGGTTGCTTCCTATTGCTCATTGATACAAGAAGATGAAATTACAGTGCAGTTTGTTTATTGTATTCTGAAGAAATATTGAATTACAAAATTTTATTTAGTTTTGTGTGAACTGTAACCTCAAAATTATTATTTCTGATGAAAGTAACACATAAAAAGAAATATCAAAACATGAACAGTTGATTGTATGAATGATTAGATTGCAAAATATCTTTTAAATATAGTAGTCTCACAGAATTCTAAGTCTGTATTCTCACCAGGTAATATGATGGTTAGCCCATGGCCAGGCTGCATGTTTTGGAAGTGCTTATGAACTTTTGATGTATATCTATGATTGAAACTGTGGTAAGGAAACTAAATATCTTGATATATCCTAGGAAAGTCCAGAGAAATGGCTAAGAAAGTATTCATTAAGCTTATATCATGCTAAAGTATCTTTACTGCAAAGCAGTCTCTCTTCCCTTTCTCTATTTAACTATTGACTCTTTATCTTTCCTGTCACCCCTGTCACCCATATTACTGTGAGCTATTCTCTTGGATTGCTATTCATTGTTGAATTATTTGTAAAATTTATCATCTAACAGAAATGATACCTTGCAAAATATGAAGTGTTATAGTTCTAACTTTCAGCCGAATAAAGGATTCTGTGGGAATGAAGAATAAAAAAAAAAAAAAAAGAAAGAAAAATAAAAGACAGAACTCTGACTACCAGCATATTGCCAGAAGTTGTCATTTTTCCATATTGTTTCAGTGCTAAATAATCCTCTTAGGTTAGAAACTATTGGAGCAAGGAGTACATTCAACTAGTACTATCATCAGTGGCTTGATACTATCTCAAGCACATAATGCTTGTCTGAACTGTAATGAAGTTGTACTGCTCATTCAGAATTCCAGTAATCATACTGTGCTGTATTCTATTAATCATATAATTAAACTGTTGCAGCAATTTTGTCTTTCCATTTTCCACCAGTGCTTTTCATAAGGTTAGCATTCTGATATTATATTTAGTAAATTATTTTTCTCCCTTAGCTCATTGCCACTCTTTTGTTCTTAGGCCCATCTCCTGACTCATTCCCCTTCTTCCCCTTCCACCTCTACCGGGGTGTGGGTCTGTGAGTCCCCCCACCCCATTAGTTACTGAACTGGGCCAAACCAGCCTAGGCAACGTTGACAGAGAAGGAGGTGATTGTCCCTCTCAACTCTGCCATTGTGAGGCCCCATCTGGAGTATCGCATACAGACCTGGGGCCCCCAACACACAAAAGAGCTTGAGCTGTTGGAGGTAGTCCAGAGGAGACCCACAGAGATGTTCAGAGGTGCTAGAGTACCACTCCTATAAAGACAGGCTGAAGGAGCTGGACTTTTTCAGTTTGGAATAGAGAAGGCTGTGGGAAGATCCCATTACGGCCTTCCTATATTTAAAGGCAGATTATAAGCAGGAGGGAAATCAACTATTTTGCATGGGTAGGTGGCAATAGGACCAAGAAGAATGGTTTAAAACTATAGGAGGGAATCTTTGGATTAGATGTCAGGGGGAAGTTCTTCACTGAGAGGGTGGTAAGGTACTGAAACATGTTGCCCAGAGAGTTTGTGGATGCTTCATCCCTGGAGGTGTTTAAGATCAGGCTGAATAGGGCTGTAGGCAGTGGCTGGCAGTCTTGCCTGTAGCAGTGGGACTGCAACTTGAGGATCCTTGAGGTGCCTTCCAACCAAAGATATTCTATGATTCTATGACTTTATGATTCTATGATTCATTTCTAGTCTGTGATCCTCTACTAGTGACTCCAGTACAGAGAAGAATATGGACCTGATATAACAATTCTACAGCTTATGTCCAGCTCGCAGAATACTACTTAGACTATATGTAACAAGAATCATAACTGTAAGTAAAACAAACAAAAAACAAAACAAAACAAAACAAAACAAAAGAACAACAAGAAGAAAATCCCTGAGATCCTAAAACAATAATAAAACTCCGATCTGTAAGGCAGAACTGAGCTGATTTCCATCAACTGTGGATGGGCAAAAATTAAGCAAAGAATTGTAAGGATCTCATCGTTTATCTCCAGTGAAATTATTAAAGAGTATTATCAGATAAATTTTAAAAAACTTCAAATATCCTTTGCTACATCTTCCCTAAATGTTTGGTTTTTTTGCTTTATTTTGTTAATAACTAGTATGATAATATGTCTCTGGCATAACACAGATGGAAATACATTGCTTCACTGCTTAACGCAAAGCACTTTGTTCCCTTAGGGAGGAGCAGGATGTGTAAAAATCATCTCTGTGCTTTTTGGGTTGGGCAGTGAACCCAGCCACTTTGGAAGATAAAAATTGATGCAAACTATTGCTCAGAACTCAAATCAACCACAAAACTTTTATTAGTAGTGAGAAAATTGAGTAAAATTTTGACATAATTCTTGTTTATGGAATCCATAAAAGGATTCTGGTAATCCTTTTATCTATAAGCACATCTCACAGACTCGCTCAAATTTTTACCTCAGTTAATCAGAAGTAATTAATCACTGCAAAATACCTTTCAGCACAATCAGTGGGTCTCCACTGTTATTTTGACACAGTCTTCTACTTTCAAATGACTTTTACTATTGAATAGTTAGATTATTAAGAAATCAGGAAAGTTTGTTATTAAAATTCTGAACATTGAGATAACTCTAGTTCACAAAAATTTTACAATAGTAGGTAGAATCATAGAATCATGGAATCCTTAGAGTTGGAAAGGATCTTTAAAGATCATCTAGTCCACCTCTCCCACAATGAACAGGGACACGCACAGCTAAATCAGGTTGCCCAGGGCTTGATCCAAACTTGCCTTGAAAGTCTCCAGGGACAGGGCATCAACCACATCTCTAGGCAACTAGTTTCAGTGCCTCACCACCCTCACTGTAAAAGATTTGTTTTCCTTCTATCTAACCTAAATCTACTCTCTTTAAGCTTGAATCTATTTTCCCTTGTTCTATCACCACAGACCCTGCACTAGAGTCTGCCCCCTTCTTTCCTGTAGCTCCCTTTTAGATACTGAAAAGCCACTATCAGGTCACCTCAGAGCCTTCTCTTCTCCAGGCTGAACAGCCCCAGCTCTTTCAGACTGTCCTCATAGAAGAGGTGTGCCATCCCTTGGATTATTTTGGTGGCCCTCCTCTGGATGCACTTCAACAGGTCCATGTCCCTCCTATACTGAGGATGCCACATCTGGATGCAGTACTGCAGGTGTGGCCTCAACAGTGCAGAGTAGAAGGGCAGGGTCATTTCCTTCGTCCTGCTGGCAATGCATTAGCTTTTTCAGATGCAAGGTGAAGCAGCAGATTTAGGCCTGAACAAATACTAAGTGAAAGACGTTCTCTATCTTAATTATTTGGAAATTATGTAAAGCTAGTATGATTTTTGTTTGTTTGTTTAAAGTTTGATGTGCCAAAATTCTCTTACATGTTTGCAGATAGACATTTTTCAATTATTTTTCTTTCTTCTTTAATAAAGGATTGCTCTGCTTTGTTTCAGTATTTAAAACAATATTTTAATTTAGAATACCTAGTAAAAGCAACTTTGTAGTGTTTGAAATGAAAAGCAGAAGAAGCACACTTGTATGCTCCAATGAGCCTGCCACAGTGTGGTGTATTAGGTGTGTTACGGAGCACTCGGGCTGTAACGCGGAAGGCCCTTCCCCATTTCGCTCTCTATTGGGTGACCTACTTTACTTGAACCCGTGTCGTAAGACGGAGAGGCTGTACTTCTTTGTTTTCATAACAAGGTGTATAACAACCCCGTATATGGCCTTTCGGAAGTAAGAGGTCAGAAGCGGGAGATTCAGTATGATTGGCCAGAAGCCCGCATGAGCTTCTGGAACAGTCTAGTAAAAAGATAAGAAATACTATATAGTTCTGTAGCTTTTCCCAATAAACGCCATTTTGCTGTTCATCATACTGATGTGTTTTGTGCAGCAAGCTGGTCAGAACTGGGTATTGGTTCTCTGCGTGCAAGGGTAATATGAAAAGGGTCGCCGGAGTTCGGTAACACCACAGTTGGACTCTTGCACCTTCAGCTAGCTATTGTATCACAAAGTACCAGCTGAACTCATTCTAAAGCCACAGAGAAGTTCGTTAGTACAATAGACCACAAGACTACTCAAGCAAAATTGGCCTGCCCTAAAGTCTGTATTGTTGCTACAAGACTGCTACCATTTCTGAGTCAGCTATGCTCAAAGTGACTGTATTGTACTCTACTCAGACACATGATAAATCTTGCTCAGATTTAGTTTTCTTAAGAGGATTCAGTGTCTGCCACTGAGTGTATCAATATGCCTACAAACAACACACTCTTAGCTTGCCTGTTATAAGCATGACAGGGAGCTATTGATCTCCTATATTGACTTTTAAAATGTTTGCCATAATATTTATGCCCTTAAGCTTTTGGATGCTGAATCCTGAACACAAGAATAGTTTTCAGTTTACATAAAATGCTGTGAGCTTTGTAAGAACTGTATTTTGCTTCTCCACTCCCAGTGTGTACTTCCTAGGACCCCTCCAGTCTTATGTCTTCTCCTCAGTTCTTGTGTAAGCATACATGTCCACCTGTAAACTAAATTCAATATCAGATCTCTTCCTTAATGTGAGAAAAACGCAGATTTGTTTCAGCTAATGTGAATTTTCTGGTAGTTGACATTTGGATAATTGTAATTATGCTCTAAATATATGGCAAAGGCCTTTTTAATGCTCTATTGTTTCTCAGCCAAAAATCTTTGCTTTTTTTCTTCTTTTACATTTTCAACTGTTGTATAAACCTAAAGTTGTACAAACCTAAACATGAGTATTCCAGACATTTCTTCTACAATGAACCTGTTAATTTATTACAAAATAACACAAGCCTGAGTTTAATAATTAAATATAAAGCATACATGTTTATTTAATAACAAAAAATCTGTCTCCACAGGCATGAATGAGTAGGTAGGTTAAAACATTATAAGTAACTACTGTGTTTTACTCACCAGATGGCACAAGGAAATGTAAGATGTAATACACACAGCTTTGGATTCTACTGAGTGTGTGTGGTGGGCATGAGAGGTGGAGTTAGCACTGCACTGCATCCTCCACTTTACAGTATTCTCTTCTTGCCTATGCAGTCTGCATTCAAGCTATGAGCAGCTGACTCATGAAAATTATTGCTAAAATCACATAATAATGTTAAAAGTTGACGAACTTTTGTAGACACCATTACTAGCTGTGCAGGGCCACCTGTGGCCTGTGGGCTGTGGTTTGGATATACCTCCTCTAGAGTATCAGCTGCACCACTTACCTTAAGTACTCCCTAAATACTTTTATAAATATTATGTATTTAATATATGTTCTCATGCCAGTGTGGAAAAGGTTAGTCATACCTTAAATGTAAAAAAATACATTACAAAAAAAGGTTTCTCAATGATTCCGTACAGTTGTCTTATTAAAATTGCAACCCTTCCCCAGAGATATCAAATTTTCTAACAGATGTTTTAACACAGCCACTGAATGAGTGTACTTCTAGTATTTTTGCACATTGCAAGACATTAAATCAACTAAAATCTGTAGTTTAATTTCCTACCAAATGCAGTAGATGTTAAAATGTAATATTTAATATAATTAAATTTAATATAAAAGATAAAATATTTAAGCAAGACAAAATCCAGTGAATATTAGCTGTATTGGATAGAAAACTAATGAAAGATGTCGCACTAGAAGCTTGGGAAAAAAAAGTAAGATAATTGGCTTCTTCTTTATTCTTATTCTCATTCTTATTTATTCTTATTTATTTCCATGAAAATTACAAAAGGTATGAAGAGCCTATTTTATCAAAAAAATTCTGAGCTACAAAACACTGTTTTTCAATCTAATCACCACCAATGGCCATGCATTTTTGCTAACGATGAACAAGAGCCTGCATGTTGTGCTCATAAAAATCTACACCAGATGAGGTGATCCACTTTCACTGTCACCACAGCTGAAACTCACCACTCACCCACCATTGTGCTCACATCTGTTATTTGGTCTCCATAAATGTTCAGCAGGTGTCAATGAATGTCAGTGGGTGCAATTTTTTCTGTGTGGAGGAATTCAATTCCACACCTTTGCTTCATATGAACTTCCATGTCAGATACTGTTTTGTCACAACGCTCCTCTGCTGTCATCTCTTGCACAACAACAAAATGTTACAGAATATTTTTAGGAAGGTTCAGCCTCTACTGCCATATCACTAGCGTGGGCCAATGTGATAAAACAGGAGGCATTAATTTTGGTGTGTCTCTTATGTTTGTGTTATCTTTTAGTACATATACTCACAGACATGGAATTAAAAGGAAAAAGAATCATTTCAAATATTAACAACATCAGCCTACTTTTTCATGTTCATCTTCGTTCTGTGAAGACCATAGGGAGTGATGATTTGTTATCATTAAAATGTCACAATTTTTGTACAATTTTTCTGATGTAATGAAAACAAAATAAATTGTAGGGATCTTTTTTTTAGATATCATATTGCTCTGTTTTTCAGTAAGATTCAAAATGGAAATAGGTTTGCTATATTGCCTGCTCAGTGTGTTTTCATAACCTCTTTTTAAATCATCAGTTTCTTTCAAGATCACTGTGGCAGAATCATAGTTCAGTATAACTGCTGAGTTATGGCTTGTTATTTATTTTTTAATCTGAACTCTTAAATTCAAGTATATTTTAAACATTCACAGACTGGGACATGAGTTAGTGCATTATTGGAAATGTATTTTGGACTACAGAGAGTGTAGCCATTGAGTTGTAAATGGACTATATGTAGTAGAGGACATGTGGGTTTGTCTACCACTTCCGATAGATACTCTTGTCAAGGAAGGAAGACTAAGATGTAAAGATCGTGTAACAGTAAAAGTCATGAAGTATTTTAAAAAGGATGCTTCCCCAAGTAGAAAAAGATTTGCAGCAAACTGAGATGATTTTTCCCAGGCGAAATGAAAATGAACTCTTAAATAACAGGGATACTCCATGAGTCTGTCTTCATTACTCTAGTCAACAGAGTACCTAGTAGGAAAAACATGAGACTTTGCCATGTTCATTTATTCTCATTTAAATACATAGTAGGTTTTCTTTAGAACACAGTGATTCCACTGAAGCCAAAGGTCATGAGCTTGTAGGGCAGAAGATGAATCATATGTATCCAGACTCAGAATGCAATTTCTCCTCAGTTGGAGTGACTGGTCCATTGCCTAGATATGTAGGTTAAGAATGGGAAAAGTCTCTTTGCTATCCCAATAATCCCAATTCCAGCAGCAGTTAAAATACAGAACAAGATGACATAGATGACATAAAAGGATTTCTGAGGAGATCTGAAAAGGAAGAAGAACTGTCCTGGTAGCTGTAGTAAGATTGTGATAGCATTGATTTACTAAGTATAAAGACATTTCACTCTGTTACTTTTCATAAACTGATACTTACTTCCTATTACATTCTATTCTTTCATACTAGATAAAATATCTCCCTCTGAAAAGAAAGGTTAATAAGCAGGAATCCAAGACAAGTCAGCTGGTAGATTCAAAAAGGGAAAAGAAAAAGAACAGCTTAACTCATAAGAGGTGTCAGTAAATATCTAATGATTTTGCTTTCTGCTACACATGGTTTCTGAATCAGGAAAAAAAAATAAAAAGAAAATATCCAAAAACCAAAAGATAGATCAGAAGAACAAGAAGATTTCTTGAAAGGGACGTTGAAAGCAAACCTGTCTATTGGTCCTTACTATAATGAGTTAACACCTTCTATATGCTTGTAAGAATTTGAATGTAAAACAGATTTTAATAATGGTCAAATTTTTCTTCAGTGTTGCACTGAAAGATACACACAGCTGTCATTGTTAAAAATAAATATTTATTGTTCATGTTACGGAGACAAATTTGGTCATACCTGCAACAAGACTCCCCTGCGGCAGTGACAAGTTTTTGTATCAGTCTTTCAGCTGAGCAACTCTCTTGGTTGATCTTTGATCATCTGAAATTATATTGCCCAATAATTATTATTTCAATTTAAATTAAAAAAATAGCTTTAGATAAATTTATTCAATTCTAAGACAAAACATATTTGAAATATTTTCTTTGCAATATTTTGTAGTAAAAAATCCAGGGGCATAATCTACCTAATCTCAGAGGACTTGTGTCAATGTCAGATATATCATATTTGATATGGAGAAGAATAGTGGGATCCTTGTTTCACTGAATAAGGAATCTGGAATTCCAGTCAGCAATTTACAGGCAGGTTCGGCTTGGTTCCGTGACTAATGGGGCAGGGGGACGCACAAACCCATGCCCCGGGAAAGGGAAATGAGAAAAAGGGTAGGGAGATGGGCCTAAAAATGAAACAGGAGCAACGATCAGACTAGATATTAGGAAGAAATTCTTTACTGTGAGGGTGGTGAGACACTGGAACAGGTTGCCCAGCGAGGTTGTGGATGCCCCCTCCCTGGAAGCATTCAAGGCAGGCTGAATGGGGCTTTGAGCAACCTGGTCTACTGGGAGGTGTACCTGCCAATAGCAGCAGGGTTGGAACTGGATGATCTTAAAGATCTCTTCCAACCCAAACCATTCTCTATCATAAGGAAGCAGCGAGGAGAATAGACTTGTATGAGTGTTTGTTTTCCCTTGGAACAAATAGGAGGTAACACTTAATTCTAATCCTCAACAGGTAAACTTGAAAAACAAATCTGGTGCTTCCACTTCATGATGAAAATTAGAGTAGCTGAGATAATGCTTAGCTTTGCCATGTGGTGTTTGAACAGAGAAATGTCCCATTGATGGTTATCCGTACTAGACCTCATTTTTTTTATGCATTACAGCTCTCATGTACTAAACAAATTCATGTACTCTGTCTAGCTACAGGTGACGTCTCGAATCCTTTATACTGCATGGCTACTATGACAAGGAGCATTCCTACTGTTTTCTTTGTATCACTTTGGGAGGAAACATAACAGAAAATTCCCAGGGAAAATACTAAAAAGCTGTAGTCTAATATCACTCTGCATTCAACTGTTTCTAAATGTGTAGTTATGAATAGATATTATGCTAGATATGTATCTAGTATAAAAAAAAAATGTATAGCTGTTAAAAGCCTTCAATTGCCACCCATTAAAAAAATAGCTAGAAAATGTAATAAATAGACTTATTTATTAATTTTTCCAATATCTAAATAAAACATTAAAAGTAAGGGTTTTTTTTCAATTAAATCTGTCTTCAGTATGAAAAAGTTGTGAACTATGAATTTTAAGATCAGGAAATTGGCTTGCTTATCATACGGTCAAATACATGTATTTTTTTTAATTTCAAGGTCCATAACATGACATAAGAGAATACAAATAGCCTTGCAGCATCTTCAGCCTTACACTGCAGAAAAAAAAGAAAAAAAAAAAAGCATTTTTAAAGCACTATAAATCTCAGGAGATCACCAGAAATGATCTGAAACGGTACTAGACAACACTCTTGAAATATGATGAGCTTCAAAATACCCACCTAACCTTTACATATACTTACGCATAATAATATACATGTATATATATGCATGTATACTTTATAAACTGTAAATATATAAAGTTCTTCTTTAGCCAGTGTGTCATAGCTCAGCAAATCCTGAATGATGTATCTGTATTTTTTGAAACATCATATTTATGTAAGTAATTTTCCACTTATTTTTCTTTTTTTTTTTAATTCAATGAAAGAGAAACAAGTTAGAAGTTCTACACAATAGGAAAACATAATTACTCAAACTAAAGATTAATCAGATGTGTTTCTCATCTTTTCTTTGTCCATCTTTTTGTAAATGAATGGTACTAAGGTAACACACCTAAACAATATGTCCAATGAAAAAAAAATCACAATTAAACTTAATTGTTATCTGTGCCAAAACTCCATAGTACAGGAGAAATACATGACTTTGCAATATCACGACCATTCTTTAAAAAAAAAAATACTGAAGAAATGAGTGTTATTTCTATACTATTCCTGGTACTTTAGTATCTAAATTCAAGGGTCTTACTCCTTGGCAGTGAGAATAATAAAATAAAAATAGTTAGCAGTTTCCCCTTTATTCTGATTACATGAAACATAAAACACTGACCACATGATGTATCAAAAGTTGTTCATACAATTGTCATAATTCTCTTCTATAGAAGATAAAGTGAAAAAAATAGAGAGGGAGAGCAGGTAGGAGTGAGAGAGACAGAAAAGGCACTTGTGTTAGCTATTCTATGGTTCTCTGGTTCAAATTGTTCTGAAATATCTCTTAATTCATAGACTGAGACGTAGTGGATCCTGACATGTCTTATGTAAGGAAACACTAAAGCTCAGAAAGCTATCTTCCTCTTATTAAAGTCAAATCACATACTGCATAGAGAGATGGTTGTAAACACAGCCAATTATCTTACTTTTTTTTCCCAAGCTTCTAGTGCGACATCTTTCATTAGTTTTCTATCCAATACAGCTAATATTCACTGGATTTTGTCTTGCTTAAATATTTTATCTTTT
>NW_018364911.1:10232-12902 GCF_002078875.1 Numida meleagris | reverse complement strand
TGGGGACACCGACGTCCCTTCAGCTCCAGTGCCACCAGTGTCACCTCCAGTCCAATGACACCAATGTTCTCCTACACTGGGGACACCAACATCAATTCCAACACAATGACACCGACGTCCTCCCCTTGGGGACACCTATCTCCTTTCATCCCCAAGGCCACCAATGTCCCCCAACTTGGGGACACCAATGCCACTTCCAACCCAATGACACCAACGTCCCCCATGTTGGGGACACCAAACCCTCCCTAGCCTCAGTGACATGTGTCCCCTCACGTTGGGGACACCAACGTCCCTTCAGCTCCAGTGCCACCAGTGTCACCTCCAGTCCAATGACACCAATGTTCTTCTAGACTAGGGACACCAACGTCACTTCCAACCCAATGCCTCCAATGTCCCCCAACTTGGGGACACCAACGTCACTTCCAACCCAATGCCACCAACGTCCCCCATGTTGGGGACACCAAACCCCCCCAGGCTCAGCGACACGCGTCCTTCCTTGCTGGGGACACCAGTGTCACTTCAGCCCCAAGGCCACCAATGTCATTTCCAACCCAATGACACCAACGTCCCCCATGTTGGGGACACCAACGTCACTTCCAACCCAATGACACTGACGTACTCCCCTTGGGGACACCTATCTCCTTTCATCCCCAATGCCACCAGTGTCCCCCAGCTTGGGGACACCAACGTCCCTTCAGCTCCAGTGACACCAAAGTCACTTCCAACCCAAGTGACACCAACGTCCCCCCACATCAGGGACACCAATGTCACTTCAGCCCCAATGTCACTTCCAACCCAATGACACCAACGTCCCCCATGTTGGGGACACCAAACCCCCCCCAGGCTCAGCAACACGTGTCCTTCCATGCTGGGGACACCAGTGTCACTTCCCCCCCAATGACACCAACATCACTTCCAACACAGTGACACCAACATCCCCCCATGTTGGGGACACCAACGTCCCTTCAGCTCTGGTGCCACCAGTGTCACTTTCAGTCCAATGACACCAACATTCTCCTACACTGGGGACACCAACGTCACTTCCAACACAATGACACCAACGTCCCCAGTGTTGGGGACACCAAACCCCCCCAGGCTCAGCGACACGTGCCCTTCCATGCTGGGGACACCAGTGTCACTTCAGCCCCAAGGCCACCAACATCACTTCCAACACAATGACACCAACATCCCCCATGTTGGGGACACCGACGTCCTTTCAGCTCCAGTGCCACCAGTGTCACCTCCAGTCCAATGACACCAATGTTCTCCTACACTGGGGACACCAACGTCACTTCCAACCCAATGACACCAATGTCCTCCCCTTGGGGACACCTATCTCCTTTCATCCCCAAGGCCACCAGTGTCCCCCAGCTTGGGGACACCAACGTCCCTTCAGCCCCAGTGACACCAAAGCCACTTCCAACCCAAGTGACACCAACGTCCCCCCACATCAGGGACACCAATGTCACTTCAGCCCCAATGTCACTTCCAACCCAATGCCACCAATGTCCCACAAGTTGGGGACACCAACGTCCCTTTAGCCCCAATGACATCAACGTCCCTTCCAACCACAGACCCCAACGTCCCCCCACATCGTGGACACCAAAGTCCCTTTAGCCCCAGTGCCACCAATGTCACTTCCAACCCAATGACACCAGTGTCCCCAGTGTTGGGGACACCAAACCCCCCCAGGCTCAGCGACACGCGTCCTTCCTTGCTGGGGACACCAGCATCACTTCCAACCCAATGACACCAACATCCCCCCATGTTGGGGACACCAATGTCCCTTCTCCTCCAGTGCCATCAGTGTCACCTCCAGTCCAATGACACCAATGTTTTTCTAGACTGGGGACACCAACGTCACTTCCAAGCCAATGCCTCCAATGTCCCCCATGCTGGGGACACCAACGTCACTTCCAACCCAATGACACCAACGTCCCCCATGTTGGGGACACCAAAACCCCCCAGGCTCAGCGACACGTGTCCTTCCATGCTGGGGACACCAGTGTCACTTCAGCCCCAAGGCCACCAATGTCATTTCCAACCCAATGACACCAACGTCCCCCATGTTGGGGACAGCAACATCACTTCCAACCCGATGACACCGATGTCCTCCCCTTGGGGACACCTATGTCCTTTCATCCCCAAGGCCACCAGTGTCCCCCAAGTTGGGGACACCAACGTCCCTTCAGCCCCAGTGCCACCAAAGCCACTTCCAACCCAATGCCACCAACGTCCCCCCACATCAGGGACACCAACATCGCATCAGCCCCAATGCCGCCAACGTCACTTCCAACCCAACGACACCAATGTCCCCCCACGTTGGGGACACCCACGTGTCCCCCCCCACGCTGGGGACACCCCCACCCCCCTCTGTCACCTTCTGCTTATCGAGGATCTTCATGGCGTAGTGCTGGCCCGTGTCCTTGTGCCGCACCAGCATGACGCGCCCGAAGGAGCCCGTCCCCAACGTGCGGATGCGCTCGAACTGATCCAGGCTGGCGGTGTTCTGGGGACAGGTGGCACCGAGGGGACATCAGGGACATCCGTCCCCCCCTCCCCCCCCAAACCCTTCACAGCGTCCTTTGAGGGCATCCAGAAACTCCTGGAGATGCGGGGGTGTCCCCAGAGGGGACGTGGGGTGACCCCAAACGGGAGCGGAGCGGTGAG
>NW_018364911.1:5646-7031 GCF_002078875.1 Numida meleagris | reverse complement strand
ACCACCCTAGAGTTCACTCCCGGAAGTGACGACTTATGTGGGCGGGGCTTCCGAGGCCGCTTCCGGCACTCCCGACCGTAGGCGGCGCATGCGCACTGGTGTGTCTCTGGCTGCCCCGGGGGCAGTTAATTACCCCGCGCTGTTAATTACCTCGCGCTGACTCCGCCGCTGCTGGGGAGCGGCCTTAACGAATCCTGTAATTAATTTCCCCCACCTTAATGAACCGATGGTGCTTAATTACCCTCTCCGTAATCCATTAGCATATGCTAATTACCACTGGTACTAATTTCAACTATTAGCAGGGCTCCTGCGTTGGCTGGTGCTGTTAATTACTGCCAGCAGGAGGTGCCCACCCACTAATTGCCCCATCCAGGGCCATGTTTCCCTCCCCCAGAAACCAGGACCGCCTTTAACCCTCAGTCCATTCCCAGCCGAAATCCAGGCCGTGTTTTACACCTCCCTTCCGGGCTATATCTTATCTTCCCCAGTCCATTCCTGTTGTGGATTCATTCCATGTTTTACCCCCCCCCATGGTTTTCACACCAGATCCACTCCCAGAGTGGAAACAGTCCGGGTTCCCCCCCACCCAGCCTCATTCAGTTCCCATTCCATTCCTGGGGAAGTCCACTCCAGGTTTTTCTGCCCTCAGGACCGGGTTTTGCTCTCAGTTGAATCCCGGAGCAGATCCAGGCCAGGTTTTACCCTTTTGGGCAAGGTTGAAGCAGCAGTCCCTTCCCAGAGTGGATCCAGGCCGGGTTTCCCCCCCCTCCACGCAGGACCCCGTTTTCCTCGCAGTCCATTTCCTCTTTGGATCTGTTCCTGGTTTTCCCCGTTGCCGCCCTATTTCAACCCCGCTCCATCCTACTCCTGATCCAGGCCGGGTTTTCCCCCTCCCAGCTCCATTTTTTGTTGGATCCATGCCGGATTTTACCCTCAGGGCTCGATTTTATCCTCTGGTCCAATCCTGAAGTGGTGTCACTCCGGGTTTTACTGCCCTCCCCACCCCCCCAGGGACAGGTTTCACCCCAGGCCCATTCCCACAGCAAAGCCAGACCAGGTTTTCTTTGTATTTTATCCCCACACTCCATTCCTGATGCAGATCCATTCCACATTTTACCCCCCCAGTGAGTTTTACCCCCACTCCTTTCCCAGAGCAGATCCGTTCCATGTTCCCTCCAGGGCACGGTTTACCTTTTACTCCCTTCCATTTGGATCCATTCCGAGTTTTATCACCCCCCTTAATCAATAGCCCCGCCCCCCTGGTCCATTCCCCCTGCAGATCCACACAAGACCTTACCCCTCCCCCCCCCGGGGGCCCCATTTTCCATTTGAGTCCATTCCATTCCATTCCATTCCATTCCCATATGGATCCATTCTGGGTTTTA
>NW_018364911.1:0-2632 GCF_002078875.1 Numida meleagris | reverse complement strand
GGGAGTGGGGGGGGGGCTGTGCAAAAAGGGCCGCAGCAACGGCGTGCGTGTGCGAGGGGATGGGAGGGAGGGGAAGGCGGTGGGCGCGTGGTGGGCGTGCAAGGGTGTGGGCGTGCAAGGGAGTGGGCGATGGGATGGGTGTGCAAGGGCGCGCGTGAGCAGTGCGGTGAATGCGTGGTGCGTGTGCAAGGGAATGGGCGTGCAGGGGTGCGCGTGAGCAACGCAGAGGGGGCATGGTGCGTGTGCGAGGGCGTGCGTGTGCAAGGGCGTGCGTGTGCAAGGGCGTGCGTGTGCAAGGCAGTGAGTGTGCGATGCGGTGGGTGTGCGATGCGGTGGGTGTGCAATGCGATGAGTGTGCAAGGCTGCGGGTGTGCAAGGGTGTGCGTGTGAGGCAAGGGCTGGGAAGAGCAGTGGGTGTGTAGTGCAGTGAGTGTGTGGCGTGTGTGCAATACTGTGCGTGTGCAAGGCCCTGAGTGGGTGTGCAATGGGTGTGTGAGGGTGTGTGTGCAACGTAGTGGGTGTTTCATGCAATGAGTGTGAAAGGAGCGTGCAAGGCAGTGGGCGTGCAAGGCAATGGGCGTGTAACACAGCGGGTGTGCAGCGTGTGTAAAAGATTATGGGTCTGCACGGGTGTGCGTGTGCAAGGCTATGGGTGTGCAAGGCAATGAGCGTGCAAGTGCAATGCTGTGCATGGAATGGAATGAGCGTGCAATACAATGGGTGTGCGGTGCATGTGCAAGAGAATGGGTGTGCAAGGGGGTGTGCAAGGCAAGGGGTGTGCAATGCAGTGGGTGTGTAATGCAATGAGTGTGCAAGGCGTGTGCAAGTCGTGGCTGTGCAAGGGTGTGTGCGTGCCACCCAATGAGTGTGCAAAGCAGTGGGTGTGTAACACAATGGGTGTGCAATGCATGTGCAAGGCTTTGAGTGTGGAAGGCTGCACCCCGTGCACGGCAATGTTTGTGCAGTGCAATGAGCGTGCAGTGCGCGTGCAACTCTGTGCGTGTGCAAGGGAATGAGTGTGCAAGGCTGTGAGTGCGCAGTGCAATGGGTTTGTAATGCAATAGGTGTGCAATGCTTGTGCAAGGCTACGGGAGTGCAGGAGTGGGTGTGTAATGCAGGGAGTGCGTAACACAGTGAGGGTGTAGTGTGTGTGCAATACTGTGTGTGTGCAAGGGAATGAGTGTGCAAAGGGCGTGGAAAGCAGTTGGTGTGCAGCGTGTGGGCAAGGCAATGGGTGTGCAATGCGTGTGCAAGGCAGCGGGTGTGCAAGGATGTGTGTGTGAGGCAGTAGGTGTGCAATGCAGTGGGTGTGTAACACAGTAGTAGTGCAATCTGTGTGCAAGGCTGTGGGTGTGCAAGGCACTGGGTGTGCAAGGCAATGAGCGCTCAGTGCGCGTGCAACGCTGTGCACGTGCAAGGGAACGGGTGTGCAAGTGCGTGTGGGAGAGAATCGGTGTGCAATGCAATGGGCGTGCAATGCAACAAGTGTGCAGTGGGTGTGCAATGCCGTGGGTGTGCAATGCGAGTGGCGTACAAGGCCAAAGCAACGCAAGAGGTGTGCAATGCACGTGCAAGGGGTGTGCAATGCTGCGGGTGCAAGGGGCGAGCAAAGCCATTGCAAGGCGAGGGGCGTGCAAAGGGTGTGCACAGGGCGTGCAACGCTTCTGCAAAGTCTTTGCGTGTGCAAGGGGTGTGCAATGCAGACGGTATCCAAGGCCAAAAGCAATGCTGGAGTTGTGCGAGGGGTGTGCAAGGCAGTGGGTGTGCAAGCAGCGTGCAAGGGGCTTGCAATGCATCTGTGGGTCACTGCGGAGTGCGGTGCGTGTGCAAGGGGCGTGCAGGTGCAAACGGTATCCAGGGCCAAAGCTGTGCAAGGGGCGTGCAAGGGGCGTGCAAGGGGCGTGCAAGGGGCGTGCAAGGTTAGTGCAACGCTGCGGCAGGGCTGGGGGTCAGGTTGGGGTTGGGGTCGGGTCCAATGTCGGGGGCAGGGTGGGGGGCAGGGGCACAAAGAGCCGGTGTCAGGAAGCGGGGACCCATGGGACACCAGGACCCAGGGGAGGAGGGGACCCAGTGCTGGGACCCATGGGACACAATGGGACCGAGGGGCTGGGACACGGGGACCTGTGGGACACCAGGACCGGGGAGACCCAGGTGTTGGGACGTGGTGACCCTATGGGACTTGGGGACCCAGGTGTGGGGAGATGGGGACCCATGGGACACAATAGGACCGAGGTGTTGGGACAGCAGGACCCATGGGACACCAGGACACGGGAGTTAGGACACAGTGACCCATGGGACAGAAGCACCTGGGTGTTGGGACGTGGGGACCCATGGGACATAGTAGGATCAAGGTGTTGGGACATGGGGACCCATGGGACTTAGAGACCTGGAGTTGGGATGTGAGGACCCATGGGACACGAGGACCCGGTGCTGGGACATGGGGACCCATGGGACACCAGGACCTGGGTGTTGGGACATGGGGACCCATGGGACATAGGAGGATCAAGGTGTTGGGACAGCAGGACCCATGGGACAGCAGGACCCAGTGCTGGGACATGGGGACCCATGGGAGACAAGGACCCAGGTGTTAGGACACGGTGACTTATGGGATGTGGGGACGGGACCCGTGGGA
>NW_018364910.1:12128-14360 GCF_002078875.1 Numida meleagris | reverse complement strand
CATGGGGCACAGTTCCATGGGTAGAGCTCATCGGGGCGCGATGCACCCCATCCCCCCTTTCTCCCTTTGCCGTCCCGCAGCCTGCTCCTTCCCGGACCGAGTGCTGACCTTCCTCCTCCCGAAGCTGGAGAGCAGCAGCGAGAGGACGCGTGTGGGGACGTTGCTCATCATGAGGCAGATCATCAACAGCGCCCGTGAGTACGGCGGGAGCTCTGGGCACTCGTCAGCACCATCCCGGTGCCAGGCGGTACCGGGGTTTGGGTGGAGGAGGAGGAGGAAGAGGAAGAGGAGGAGGAGCAAGGAAGCAGAGCTGTGTCCTCGGCATCACCGACCTCAGAGCATCCGTCCTTCTTTTTGCAGCCTCTCAGATGGAGATTAAAAAGCCCTTTATCCTTTCTTCAATGAAACTTCCCCTTCAGGACAGCAACAACAAGGTGAGCAGAGGTGGTTTCCCACAGCCCGGGGTGAGGGGGGGTTCCCAGCTCCCCTCTCCCATCCCTGGAACTCCTCGCCCCGTCCCAGCGCTGTGGCTCTGCCCACTGGTTGGACTGGGCGGTCTCGGAGGTCTTCTCCGCCGTGAATGACTCCATGGTCTTCTGGGTGGGCACGGTGGGGACGGGCCGCTGGTCGGACTCGGCGATCGTGGTGATCTTGGTCGTGATTCCAAGCCCGGTGAGTTGTGTGGTTGCAGGTGAGGCGCGCCGTGGTGCAGGTGATCAGCGCCATGGCTCACCACGGCTACCTGGAGCAGCCCGGCGGGGAGGCCATGCTGGAGTTCCTGGTGCGGCAGTGCGCCCTGCCCTCGGACGCGGTAAGGGTCTGGCGGCCCCTCGTCCAACCCCACCTGTCCTACGACGCTGTGATCTTTCAGGACCCATCCAAGCCAACCATAAAGCAGTTCTTTGTTTCTGATCTTTCAGGACCCTTCCAACCCAACCCATCCTATAGTTCTGTGATCTTTCAGGACCCTTCCAACACAGTCCATCCTATAGTTCTGTGATCTTTCAGGACCTATCCAAGCCGAGCTGTTAAACAGCTCTATGCTTCTGGTCTATAAGGAGCCTTCCAACCCAACCCATCCTACAGCTCTGTGATCTTTCAGGACCCATCCAAGCCAACCATAAAGCAGTTCTTTGTTTCTGATCTTTCAGGACCCTTCCAACCCAACTATTCAGTGGTTCTATGATTCTTTGGTCTATAAAGACCCTTCCAACCCACCCTTTTTGTGGTTTTATGATTCTCTGATCTTTCAGGACCCTTCCAACCCAACCATTCAGCAGTTCTATGATTCCCTGACCTTTCAGGACATTTCCAACCCTATTGCAGCAGTTCTATGATTCTCTGATCTTTCAGGACTCTTCCAACCCAACCATTCAGTGGTTTTATGATTCTCTAACTGTTCAGGACCCTTCCAACCCAACCGTTCTGCACTTCTATGATTCTGTGACCTTTCAGGACCCTTCCAACCCAACCGTTCTGCAGTTCTATGACTCTGTGACCTTTCAGGACCCTTCCAACCCAACCGTTCAGCAGATTTATGATTCTCTGCTCCATAATTCGGGGTTCTGATGCCTTTCCCTCCCCACAGCCCCAGAAGCCGCTGCCGGATGCGGACAGCTCCACGAGCGACAGCGTGCGGAGCATCAGCGTCAACACGCTCCTCCTGCTCAGCACCACCGTTGACCGGATGAACAACGTGAGTGTGTGCCGGTGTCCCGTCACCCGCTGCTCTGCGGGGACGTCCCCTCCTCCATCGCTGCCGTTGTCACCATCCCGTCCCCTCAGCGCTGGACTCAGGGGGGGCTCAGTGTCATGGAATCACTAGATCACCAAGGTTGGGATGGACCTCCAAGATCATCCAGTCCAACCGTCCACCTACCCCCAATATTTTCCCATTAAACCACTAAACCCCACTAAATGCCCCGTTGGGAACTGGAAGAGGGAAGTGGTGATGAGGTCACCGTCCCTGGGGTTGTTCAAACTGGGGAGATGTGGCACTTGGGGACATATTCAGTGGGATGGGTTGGAATGGAATTGGGGATCTTGGAGGCCTTTTCCAACCTTGATGACTCTATGGGCCTCTTTAGGGTCATGGTGGGGTGGGTTGGGGTTGGACTGGATGACCTTAGAGGTCTCTTCCAAGCTCAGTGACTCTGTGGTTCTATTGAGGGTCATGGTGGTGATGGGTTGGGGTTGGAGTTGGGGATCTTGGAAGTCTTTTCCACCCTTGAT
>NW_018364910.1:4091-10898 GCF_002078875.1 Numida meleagris | reverse complement strand
CATGGGGCACAGTTCCATGGGTAGAGCTCATCGGGGCGCGATGCACCCCATCCCCCCTTTCTCCCTTTGCCGTCCCGCAGCCTGCTCCTTCCCGGACCGAGTGCTGACCTTCCTCCTCCCGAAGCTGGAGAGCAGCAGCGAGAGGACGCGTGTGGGGACGTTGCTCATCATGAGGCAGATCATCAACAGCGCCCGTGAGTACGGCGGGAGCTCTGGGCACTCGTCAGCACCATCCCGGTGCCAGGCGGTACCGGGGTTTGGGTGGAGGAGGAGGAGGAAGAGGAAGAGGAGGAGGAGCAAGGAAGCAGAGCTGTGTCCTCGGCATCACCGACCTCAGAGCATCCGTCCTTCTTTTTGCAGCCTCTCAGATGGAGATTAAAAAGCCCTTTATCCTTTCTTCAATGAAACTTCCCCTTCAGGACAGCAACAACAAGGTGAGCAGAGGTGGTTTCCCACAGCCCGGGGTGAGGGGGGGTTCCCAGCTCCCCTCTCCCATCCCTGGAACTCCTCGCCCCGTCCCAGCGCTGTGGCTCTGCCCACTGGTTGGACTGGGCGGTCTCGGAGGTCTTCTCCGCCGTGAATGACTCCATGGTCTTCTGGGTGGGCACGGTGGGGACGGGCCGCTGGTCGGACTCGGCGATCGTGGTGATCTTGGTCGTGATTCCAAGCCCGGTGAGTTGTGTGGTTGCAGGTGAGGCGCGCCGTGGTGCAGGTGATCAGCGCCATGGCTCACCACGGCTACCTGGAGCAGCCCGGCGGGGAGGCCATGCTGGAGTTCCTGGTGCGGCAGTGCGCCCTGCCCTCGGACGCGGTAAGGGTCTGGCGGCCCCTCGTCCAACCCCACCTGTCCTACGACGCTGTGATCTTTCAGGACCCATCCAAGCCAACCATAAAGCAGTTCTTTGTTTCTGATCTTTCAGGACCCTTCCAACCCAACCCATCCTATAGTTCTGTGATCTTTCAGGACCCTTCCAACACAGTCCATCCTATAGTTCTGTGATCTTTCAGGACCTATCCAAGCCGAGCTGTTAAACAGCTCTATGCTTCTGGTCTATAAGGAGCCTTCCAACCCAACCCATCCTACAGCTCTGTGATCTTTCAGGACCCATCCAAGCCAACCATAAAGCAGTTCTTTGTTTCTGATCTTTCAGGACCCTTCCAACCCAACTATTCAGTGGTTCTATGATTCTTTGGTCTATAAAGACCCTTCCAACCCACCCTTTTTGTGGTTTTATGATTCTCTGATCTTTCAGGACCCTTCCAACCCAACCATTCAGCAGTTCTATGATTCCCTGACCTTTCAGGACATTTCCAACCCTATTGCAGCAGTTCTATGATTCTCTGATCTTTCAGGACTCTTCCAACCCAACCATTCAGTGGTTTTATGATTCTCTAACTGTTCAGGACCCTTCCAACCCAACCGTTCTGCACTTCTATGATTCTGTGACCTTTCAGGACCCTTCCAACCCAACCGTTCTGCAGTTCTATGACTCTGTGACCTTTCAGGACCCTTCCAACCCAACCGTTCAGCAGATTTATGATTCTCTGCTCCATAATTCGGGGTTCTGATGCCTTTCCCTCCCCACAGCCCCAGAAGCCGCTGCCGGATGCGGACAGCTCCACGAGCGACAGCGTGCGGAGCATCAGCGTCAACACGCTCCTCCTGCTCAGCACCACCGTTGACCGGATGAACAACGTGAGTGTGTGCCGGTGTCCCGTCACCCGCTGCTCTGCGGGGACGTCCCCTCCTCCATCGCTGCCGTTGTCACCATCCCGTCCCCTCAGCGCTGGACTCAGGGGGGGCTCAGTGTCATGGAATCACTAGATCACCAAGGTTGGGATGGACCTCCAAGATCATCCAGTCCAACCGTCCACCTACCCCCAATATTTTCCCATTAAACCACTAAACCCCACTAAATGCCCCGTTGGGAACTGGAAGAGGGAAGTGGTGATGAGGTCACCGTCCCTGGGGTTGTTCAAACTGGGGAGATGTGGCACTTGGGGACATATTCAGTGGGATGGGTTGGAATGGAATTGGGGATCTTGGAGGCCTTTTCCAACCTTGATGACTCTATGGGCCTCTTTAGGGTCATGGTGGGGTGGGTTGGGGTTGGACTGGATGACCTTAGAGGTCTCTTCCAAGCTCAGTGACTCTGTGGTTCTATTGAGGGTCATGGTGGTGATGGGTTGGGGTTGGAGTTGGGGATCTTGGAAGTCTTTTCCACCCTTGATNCCCGTGTAGAGCTCTCCCTCCTCGCTGCTCGAGCATAGCCCCTGGAGAAGTGGCTTTACTGGGGGATCTCCAGAGGTCTCTCCCAGCAACTTTGGTTCTGCGATTCTGTGATCTTGTAGGAGAGTCTCCCCCCACTCCTGGAGCTTCTCCCTGGGGGTGAGGTTCCCGGGTTCCGGCACCTCTTGGCTGCGCTGCTGACATCAGTCCTCCCTCCACGCTTTGCTCTGTGGAGCCACACACCCACGCTTCTCGCAGATGCAGTGGGGTGCATGGCAAAACAGTTGGCCGAGAAGGACCTGCAGGTCCTGGTTGGCTGGTGGTTGACAAACAGATGGCCAACAGTTGACCAGTGGTTGACCCAATATTTGACCCAATGGTTGATGAGTGATTGACTAGTGGTTGGCCAGTGATTGACCAGTGGATGGCCAATGGTTGATCCAACAGTTGATCCAACAGTTGATGAATGGTTGACCTATGCTTGACCAATACTTGACCAATGTTCGGCCAGTGTCTTACCAGCAATTGACCAATGGTTGTCCAGTATTCTACCAATGTGTGACCAACGGTTGACCAACAGTTGACCAGCGGTTGACCAATGGTTGATCCAGTGGTTGATGAACAGTTGTCCAATGGTTGACCAGTGGTTGACCAATGGTTAGCCAATAGTTGACCAATGGTTGACTGGTGTTTGACCAGTGGTTGGCCAGTGGTTGACCAACAGTTGATCCATGGTTGATCCAGTGGTTGTCCAATGGTTGTCCAGCCGTTGACCAACGGTTGTCCAATGGTTGCCCAGTGGTTGACCAACAGTTGTCCCAACAGTTGATCAGCAATTAGCCAACAGTTGACCAATAGTCGGCCACGAGCCAGCACTGAGCCCTGGTGGCCAGGAGGGCCAATGAGATCTTAGGGTGCATTGCCCAGAGCGTGGCCAGCAGGGCAGGGAGATGCTCCTCCCCTCTGCTCTGCTCCGGAGGGGCACAGCTGGAGCACTGGGATTTGGGATGCTGTGCTCCAGCTTTGCACGATCCCAGCCGTGGTCCCATGCTCAGCCAGGAGCACCGCACTGCACCACAGCCACCTCCCCGTGCGGTGCAAACACCATCTCGTGCCTCTCCAGTTTGCACAGCTGTGGTGAGGGTGGAATGAACTGCTGACGGCGTTCCAGCCTGACCTCCTGCACCGTGCTGCTCGGTCGGTGTCACCGTGTCACCACGCGTCATGTCCCCAAAGGGGATGGTGGCTGCCCGCGCTGCGCTCAGCTGGGCACGGCTCAGCTGCCGGGAATTAAACCAATCAAGGGGCTCTATTCAAGTGTCACTGGGGTTGGGAATTAATTGCTTTCTGCTAATGCGTTTTCTCCGCTCCCTCCAGGGGCTCGCTTCCTGCTTCGGGATATGTGCAATAAATCACCTGGAGGAAACGCTGGCCAAGCTGGAGGATTTCGTGCGGTCCGATGTCTTCAAGAAATCCGTGGGGCTGTTCAGTATCTTCAAGGTAAGGGGCCCCAGTGCCCCCTAAGGGCCGTGGGGGGTGGCTCCGGCTGCGCTGCGTTTGGTGTGGGGCTGGAGGACCCCGAACCGCAGAGAGGGGGATTGGCAGCGCCGTGTCCTGGTCTGAGGGCCCCGGCACAGGGAGCTGTGGGGCTGTGGGAGTGAGGAGGGGGGAGGAGAGAGCACAGGGATGCTCAAGGGATGGGGCAGCTCTTAGGACAAAGGGGAGAGGTGCCCAAGGCCATGGATGGGGACCTGGGCAGCTTGAGTTGGTGGGGGACAGCCAGCCCATGGAAGGAGTGGGGCTGGGGGGTCCTTTCCAACCCAGCCATCCCATGGCTGTATGACCTTTAAGGACCCTTCCAACCCAATCATCTGTGATTCCATGATTTTTAAGGACCTTTCCAACTCAGCCATCCCGTGGCTCTATGACCTTTAAGGACCCTTCCAACACAACCATGCCATGGCGCTGTGACCTTTAAGGACATTTCCAACCCAACCATTCTATACCAGCGCCGCAGTGACAATTGTGGGTGGCAAATGGGAACCCGTGTCTCCGGCGAGGATGTGCCACATGTTCCTATGGGGCTCTGGGAGCCTCTGTTGCTGACAGAATGGGGCGTCAAGACCTGTAACCACAAGGTGGGGCCCTGGTTCCCCCCCAAACCCCCACTGAACCGTCCCATCTGCCCCACCAGGACCGCAGTGACCACGAAGTGGAGAAGATCAAGAGCGCCCTAATCCTGTGCTACGGGTTCGTGGCCGCGCGCGCTCCCAGGGAGCTGCTGCTGTCCCGCGTCGAGGCCGACATCCTGAGAAATATCTCCCAGTACTTCAGCACCAAGGTGGGCATTGGGGTGGGGGGTGCTGAGCGCTCTGGGCTGGGGGCAACGGCATCCGGGTGTCGGGGTAGGGGGGGCTGTGCAGGGACCGCTGGTCCTGCGGACGGCAGCGCTGCTCAATGCCCGTGTCTTGTTTTGCAGGTTCTGGGGATAAAGGTAGAGACCAAGGTACAGTGTGGGGCGCTCAGTCTGCTCTGCTCTCTGCTCTGTCCTGCTCTCTCTACCTCTGGGCTTGGGGCTCGGGGTTGGGAGCTGGGAATTTTCCTGATCCTCAGCCCACGTCAGCAGGCAAAACTCGCTCAAAGGAATTCTGTCCTGTTGGTTTTTTTTTGTTTGTTTTTGGTCTAAATTTTGGGTGGTGCTGTGCAGAGCTGGGAGTTGGACGCGGAGATCCTTATGGGTCCTTCCCAGCTGGGGGTGTTCTGTGGTTCTACAAATGCATTTTGTTAGACCAGGACACGGAAATCTGACTCCCTTACGTGGTAGGCAGTGACTGCACAGCGCGAGCGAGTTACAGCTGTAGGGACCATTATTTTGTTGTATTAAAGCACTTAATCTCTTCCTGAACAATGGAAGTGTAGACAGAATGGGGCAGTGAGCGCTGCTCGCACCACCTCGGCCCCTCAGCACGGAAAACAGAGGAAATACGGGGTATAAAAAAAGAGGGCTCAAGGTGATTACTGGGAAGAAAACAGCTTTCAAAAGCTAACAGGATTTGTGTTGCCGCAGTGCCCACGCATACCTGAATCTGTCCTTCCTGAAATAATGACACAATACAACACAACACAACCATTCCATGGCTCTGTGGTCTGTAAGGTCCTTTCCAACCCAACCCAGCCCAACCGCACCCAACACAACTCATTCCATGGCTCTGTGGTGTATAAGGTCCTTTCCAACCCAACACAACCATTCCATGGCTTTATGGTCTGTAAGGTCTTTTCCAACAAAACCCAACACAGCATAACCCAACACAACCCATTCCATGGCTCTGTGGTCTACAAGGTCCTTCCCAACTCAACCCAACACAACACAACCATTCCATGGCTCTCTGGTCTGTAAGGTCCCTTCCAGCCCAGCCCAACCCCCCTCAACTCAACACGAAGCATTCCATGTCTCTGTAATCTGTAAGGCAGATAGATGTAATCAGTAAGGTCCCTTCCAAGCCAAGCCAACCCAACCCAACAAAACCATTCCGTGTCTCTATGGCCTATCCGGTTCCTTCCAACCCAACACAACCCAGCACAATACAACACAACTGTTCCATGGCTTTATGGTCTGTAAGGTCCTTTACAACCCAACCCAACACAACAATTCCATGGCTCTGTGATCTGTAAGGTCCTTTCCAACCCAACACAACCCAGTGCAACCCAACGCAACCATTCCGTGGCTCTGTGGTCTGTAAGGACCCTTCCAACCCAACAGAACACAGCCCGACAGAACCCATCCTAAGGCTCTACGATCTATAAGTTCCCTTCCAACCTGACCATTCCACGGCTCTATATAAGGTGCCTTCCAACCCAACCCAACCGATCCTATGTCTCTATCATCTATAAAGTCCTTTCCAACCCACCCCACCCCATTCCATGGCTCTGTGGTCTATAAGGACCCTTCCACCCTGCGGTGCTGCCCCTGACCCCTCACTGCTCTGTGTGGTGCCCACATCCAGCCCCCCTCCCCGTTCCCCTCCTCTCCCCCCATGGCACAGGGGACTGCAGAGCCCCAGCTGCAAAACTTTGTGGAGCTCATTTCCCCACTTCCCCCCCGGGAACCATCACTCACCGACCAGATAGCGAAACGCAGATTGCCGTCCTGGGGGGCAGCCGGGGGCTGCATCTCTATATTTATTTTATTTTCAAGGCTGACCGATGACAAATGGCATTTGTCACGTTGAGGTGAAGCTGTCAGGGCCCCCGTCCCCCAGCTGCACTAACACGTTTTCCTTTGGGCTCCTCTGGCACTAACAGCTCCACCGCGGCACCGCGCCGGGGCCATCCCCACCGCCGGGCTCAGCTGGGATGAGGGAGCACCGCTAATTGGGGCGGGGGAAGCCCACCATTGTTCCCGTTCCCTGGGTCTGCCATCCTCAGTCCCTGGGGAGATGGTGATGTGACTAGCTGGTGGCTGTCTCTGACCGGGAGTTCGTGGGGAGCATGGCCCCCCATGCAGGGGGTGTCGCTTTTTGGAGATGTGGGAAGGTTTGGAGGCTCCTGGTGCTGCCTCACCAGGGAGCTGAGACCCC
>NW_018364910.1:0-4019 GCF_002078875.1 Numida meleagris | reverse complement strand
TGACCCAGCTCCTCCGGGAAACACTGGCAGCCGTTTCAGACAACGCTTGGATCTGCCATTTTGTGACGGAGATGTGCCGGCAGCTGAACAGCTACAATGGATTCCCCGCGGAGAAGGTGATGGATGCGGGCCCGGCACTGGGACTGTCCTGACTGGGACCAGTCCAGCACACATTTGGTGCTTTCCAAATCCTCGTCCTTCCTGCTGGGAAGGCGGTGTTGGGAGGGAATTAAAATAGCAGGGGGTTAATTGGGGTAGGTGGATGCATTTAAAAATGGAATTTTTCCCATTTCCAGTGCGTGCAGCCAGTTCTGCCCCATGGCGCGTCAAGGGCACGTCCCGGGGTAGCAGTCAGTCAGTCCTGACGTCTGTCCTGCTGTCCCCTGCTGTCCCAGTGTCCCAGCTCCTTGTGGCCGTGCTGGAGGCTCTGGTCCCCAACGCTCCTTTTGTCCTTCCAGAACTTTCTGTACAAGTGCATCGGGACGACGCTCGGGGCGTGCGTGAGCAAAGAGCTGGTCCAGAAACAGCTGCAGGAGCTGCTGGAAACGGCCCGGTACAACGAGGAGGCGGAGTGGGAGGTGAGAGGGGCCGGGGGGTTCCGTCCGTGCCTGCTGCCTGGAGGGGATGTGGGGTCCTGCTGCATTGCCAGGCTGGGGCTCATGTGGCTCCATGGGGCTCAAGGGCTTCCCACTGCCCATCTCGGTGGGCTCAGCGCTGTGCTGTGAGCACTGCTGAAGCAGCAACAGTTCCCTGCTGCCTATCGGGGGGTGCAAGCACAATGGCCCCCCCCCAGGTGGAGCTGTCCCTCTTCACTGCTCGAGCACAGCCCCTAGAGAAGTGGCTTTACTGGGGGATCTCCAGAGGTCCCTTCCATCCCCTTTGGTTCTGCGATTCTGTGATCCTGTAGGAGGGTCTCCCCCCACTCCCGGAGATTCTCCCTGGGGGTGAGGAGGTTCCCCGGGCTCCGGCAGCTCTTGGCTGCGCCGGTGACATCTGTCCTCTATGCGGGGTTCTGCGGAGCCGCACATTCATGCTCCTCGCGGATGCAGTGGGGTGCGTGGCAAAGCACTCAGCCAAGAAGGGCCTGCAGGTCCTGGTCGGCCAACAGTTGACCCAACAGTTGATGGATGACTGACCAACAGTTGACCAATGGTTGACAAGTGCTTGACAAGTGGTTGACTGGTGGACCAGTATTTGACCAATGGTTGACCAGTGTCTTAGCAGTAGTTGACCAATGGTTGACCCAACAGTTGGCCCAATGGTTGACAAATGTTTGTCCAGTGTTTGTGCAATGTTTGACCAGTGTGTGACCAACAGTTGACCGATGGTTGGCCAGTGGTTGATTAACAGTTGACTCAGTGGTTGTCCAATGGTTGACCAGTGTGTGACCGACAGTTGACCGATGGTTGGCCAGTGGTTGATCAACGGTTGACTCAGTGGTTGTCCAATAGTTGACCAGTGTGTGACCAACAGTTGACCAATGGTTGGCCAATGGTTGATCAATGTTTGACCATTGGTTGACTCAACAGTTGATCAGCAGTCGGCCAACAGTTGACCAACAGTTGACCACGAGTCAGCAGTGGGCCCTGGTAGCCAAGAGGGCCAGTGGTTGACCAACAGTTGACCAGTGGTTGACCCTGAGCCAACAGTGAGCCCTGGTGGCCAAGAAGGCCAATGGTTGACCAGCAGTTGACCAGTGGTTGACCAACAGTTGACCAAGGGTTGACCATGAGCCAGCAGTGAGCCCTGGTGGCCAAGAAGGCCAATGGGACCCTGGGGTGCGTTGCCCAGAGCGTGGCCAGCAGGGCAGGGAGGTGCTCCTCCCCTCTGCTCTGCCCTGGGGGGGCACAGCTGGAGCACTGGGATTTGGGATGCTGTGCTCCAGCTTTGCACGATCCCAGCCGTGGTCCCATGCTCAGCCAGGAGCACCGCACTGCACCACAGCCACCTCCCCGTGCGGTGCAAACACCATCTCGTGCCTCTCCAGTTTGCACAGCTGTGGTGAGGGTGGAATGAACTGCTGACGGCGTTCCAGCCTGACCTCCTGCACCGTGCTGCTCGGTCGGTGTCACCGTGTCACCACGCGTCATGTCCCCAAAGGGGATGGTGGCTGCCCGCGCTGCGCTCAGCTGGGCACGGCTCAGCTGCCGGGAATTAAACCAATCAAGGGGCTCTATTCAAGTGTCACTGGGGTTGGGAATTAATTGCTTTCTGCTAATGCGTTTTCTCCGCTCCCTCCAGGGGCTCGCTTCCTGCTTCGGGATATGTGCAATAAATCACCTGGAGGAAACGCTGGCCAAGCTGGAGGATTTCGTGCGGTCCGATGTCTTCAAGAAATCCGTGGGGCTGTTCAGTATCTTCAAGGTAAGGGGCCCCAGTGCCCCCTAAGGGCCGTGGGGGGTGGCTCCGGCTGCGCTGCGTTTGGTGTGGGGCTGGAGGACCCCGAACTGCAGAGAGGGGGATTGGCAGCGCCGTGTTCTGGTCTGAGGGCCCCGGCACAGGGAGATGTGGGGCTGTGGGAGTGAAGAGTGGGAAGGAGAGAGCACAGGGGTGCTCAGGGGATGGAGCAGCCCTTAGGACAAAGGGGAAAGGTGCCTAAGGCCGTGGATGGGGACCTGGGCAGCTTGAGTTGGTGGGGGACAGCCAGCCCATGGCAGGAGTGGGGCTGGGGGGTCCTTTCCAACCCAACCACCCTGTGGTTCTGTGATCTTTAAGGACCCTTCCAACCCAACCACTCTGTGGTTCTGTAATCTGTAAGGACCGTTCCAACTCAGCCATCCCGTGGCTCTGTGATCTTTAAGGAGCCTTCCAACCCAACCATGCCATGGCGCTGCGACCTTTAAGGACCTTTTCAACCCAACCATTCTATACCAGAGCCGCAGTGACAATTGTGGGTGGCAAATGGGAACCCGTGTCTCCGGCGAGGATGTGCCACATGTTCCTATGGGGCTCTGGGAGCCTCTGTTGCTGACAGAATGGGGCGTCAAGACCTGTAACCACAAGGTGGGGCCCTGGTTCCCCCCCAAACCCCCACTGAACCGTCCCATCTGCCCCACCAGGACCGCAGTGACCACGAAGTGGAGAAGATCAAGAGCGCCCTAATCCTGTGCTACGGGTTCGTGGCCGCGCGCGCTCCCAGGGAGCTGCTGCTGTCCCGCGTCGAGGCCGACATCCTGAGAAATATCTCCCAGTACTTCAGCACCAAGGTGGGCATTGGGGTGGGGGGTGCTGAGCGCTCTGGGCTGGGGGCAACGGCATCCGGGTGTCGGGGTAGGGGGGGCTGTGCAGGGACCGCTGGTCCTGCGGACGGCAGCGCTGCTCAATGCCCGTGTCTTGTTTTGCAGGTTCTGGGGATAAAGGTAGAGACCAAGGTACAGTGTGGGGCGCTCAGTCTGCTCTGCTCTCTGCTCTGTCCTGCTCTCTCTACCTCTGGGCTTGGGGCTCGGGGTTGGGAGCTGGGAATTTTCCTGATCCTCAGCCCACGTCAGCAGGCAAAACTCGCTCAAAGGAATTCTGTCCTGTTGGTTTTTTTTTGTTTGTTTTTGGTCTAAATTTTGGGTGGTGCTGTGCAGAGCTGGGAGTTGGACGCGGAGATCCTTATGGGTCCTTTCCAGCTGGGGGTGTTCTGTGGTTCTACGAATGCATTTTGTTAGACCAGGACACGGAAATCTGACTCCCCTACGTGGTAGGCAGTGACTGCACAGTGCGAGCTAGTTGCAGCTGTAGGGACCATTATTTTGTTGTATTAAAGCACTTAATCTCTTCCTGAACAATGGAAGTGTAGACAGAATGGGGCAGTGAGCGCTGCTCGCACCACCTCGGCCCCTCAGCACGGAAAACAGAGGAAATACGGGGTATAAAAAAAGAGGGCTCAAGGTGATTACTGGGAAGAAAACAGCTTTCAAAAGCTAACAGGATTTGTGTTGCCGCAGTGCCCACGCATACCTGAATCTGTCCTTCCTGAAATAATGACACAATACAACACAACACAACCATTCCATGGCTCTGTGGTCTGTAAG
>NW_018364909.1:25741-27265 GCF_002078875.1 Numida meleagris | reverse complement strand
GGTGGGGGGGGGTTGGGTTTTTGGGGCTCACCAGGCGCTTTTTGGGGCGGATGAGCGGGCGGTTCTGGCCGTTGAGGCGGTGGTAGAGCCCGCAGGCGTTGCACAGGTAATGGCCGGTGCCGTCCCGGCGCCACAGCGGCGTCGTGGTCGCTCCGCAGTTGACGCACTCGCGGGCCTCTGCCCAGTACGGACCAGTAAGGACCAGTAAGGACCAGTATGGAGCAGTGTGAACCAGTACCCACCGCTATGGACCACCAGGGACCAGCGTAGACCGGAAGAAACCACCATACCCCCCCACGGTGTGCACCCAGCGTGCGTCCAGGCTGCTTGTACTCCCACATCTCCTCCCAGTTTGGACCAGTATAGACCAGCAGGGACCAGCTTACACCAGTATGGACCAGTACAGACTGGTGTGAACCAGAATAAGCCAGTAGAGACCAGTATGGACCAGTAGAAACAACCCCTTCTCCCCGCTATGTACTCAGTATGTATTCATACTGGTTGTTCTTCCGCGTCTCTGCCCATTATGGACCAGTTTACACCAGTATAGACCAGGAGGGACCAGTTTACACCAGTATGGACCAGTACAGACTGGGCTGGACCAGAACGGACCAGTAGAACCCCCATACCATCCCCAAGTATGCATCCACAATGCCTGTGCTCCCACATCTTCTCCCAGTACGGACCAGTAGAAACCACCACGCTCCCAGTATGCATCTCAGTGCGCAGCCACATTGCTTGTGCTGCAGCACCTGTGCCCAGTATGGACCAGTATAGACCAGTAAGGGCTAGCAGGAACGCATAGAAACCAATATAAGCCAGTAAGAACCAGCATACAGACCAGTATAGGTCAATGTAGACTAGTATGAGCCAATGCGAACCACAATAAACCAGTAAAACCAGTAAGAACCAGCAGATTCCCCTCCTCACCCCAACATGCACCGGTATAGACCAGTACAATCCACTATGGACCACTACAGAGCAGCGCAGCGGCCACCACCCACCCCAGTATGAACCAGTATGCGCCTCAGTGCGCACCAGTATAAACCAGTACCCCACCACACCGTGCTCCCAGTGCCCTCCCAGTGTCTTCCAGTCCCCCTCAGGATGCCCCCAGTCCCTCCCAGTGCCCCCAGTTTCCTCCCAGTAACCCCCAGCATCCTCCTGTCCCTCCCGGTATGCCCCCAGTCCCCGCCAGTCCCTCCCAGTGATCCCTAACCCCCCTCCCAGTTCCTCCCAGTTTCCCCCCAGTTTCCTCCCAGCGCTCCCAGTGACCCCAACCTCCTCCCAGTTCCTCCCAGTTTCCATCCAGTCCCCTCCCGGTAACCGCCCAGCATCCTCCAGTCCCTCCCAGTGCTCCCAGTGCCCTCCCAGTGCCCCCCAAGCCCCTCCCTGTGCCCCCAGTTTCCTCCCAGTAACCCCCCCAGTGCCCCCAACCTCCTCCCAGTTCCTCCCAGTTTTGCCCCTAGTCCCTTCCCATCACTCCCAGTGCCCCTAATGCCCTCCCAGTAACACTCCAGCGCC
>NW_018364909.1:21732-22865 GCF_002078875.1 Numida meleagris | reverse complement strand
TGCCCACCCCCCAGTGCTCCCAGTGCCCCCCACTCACGGGCCAGGCGCGGGGGCTGGGGGTGCCGAGGGCGCGCAGCACGCAGCACAGCTGCTCGATGTCGTTCTCCCCGGGGAAGAGTGGGGACAGGTTGAGCAGCTCCCCGAAAATGCAGCCCACCGCCCTGCGGGTGGAACAAGGGGGGGGGGAACACTCAGTCTAGGGGGGGGACACCCAGTTTGGGGGGCAGAAACCTGGGGACCCCGACTTTTGGGGAGGTGAGTGTGGGGACATCGCATCTGGGGGCATTCGTTCTGGGGACACCGAGGCAGAATGTAAATTTGTGGGCACAAATTCGGGGATCCGAATTTGGGGATCTGAATTTGGGGATCCGAATTTGGGATATCATTCTGGGGACACAAATTTGGGGTCCCCATTTTGGGACGTCACTTTGGGGACATGAATTTGGGGACGTCCATTCTGGGCACACGAATTTGAGGACCTGAGTTTGGGGTATCACTTTGGGGACATCCATTCCAGGGATCTGAACTGGGGGGTGTCCATTTTGGGGACACAAATTTGGGATACCACTTTGGGGACACGAATTTGGGGACATCCATTTTGGTAACGTGAATTTGGGGACATGAATTTGGGGACATGAATTTGGGGGCCTGAATTTGAGGTATCACTTTGGGGACCTGAATTTGGGGACACACATTTGGGGACTTGAATTTGGGGACACACATTTGGGGACCTGAATTTGGGGACAGGCGTTGGGGCACCCACCACAGATCGACGCCTTCGTCGTAGTGCCGCGCGCCGTAGAGGAGCTCGGGGGCGCGGTACCACCTGTAATTATGGGGGGGGAGATGACACCGTTACTTGGAGGGGGGGGGTGACACCGCAGCGGGGACAGGGACATTGTGGGGGGGGGTCCGGGTGGTACCTGGTGGCCACCTGGTGGCTGTAGGGCCGCCCCCGGGGGGCAGCGAGGACGCGGGCCAGCCCGAAGTCGGCCAGCTTGAGCCGGCCCGCGCCGTCGATCAGCAGGTTGGCCGGCTTCAGGTCCTGCGGCGCCGGGGAGGGGGGGGTCACGGTTGTGTGTCCCCCCTCCTTGTCACCCCCCTCTTTGCATCCCTCTCTTTGGTCACTGTTA
>NW_018364909.1:5439-12068 GCF_002078875.1 Numida meleagris | reverse complement strand
CTTCAAATCCCACCCGGGGACCCCAAAACACCCCCCAGTACCACAAGTCCCACCGTGGGGACCCCAAACCCCCACCCACAGGGTGCCACAAATCCTCCCTTGTGGGTTTCAAATCCCACTTAGGGTCCCCAAATCCCACCTTGGGGTCTTCAGTTCCCCTCCTGGGGACCCCAAACTCCCCCCAGTGCCAGAAATCCCCCCCCCGGGGGGCTCCAAATCCCACCCTAGGACCCCAGTCCCACCACAGGGTCCCCAGATTCTGTCCTTGAGCCCCAAAATCCCATCCCAGGGATCCCTGAATCTCATCCTCGGCCCCTAAAATCTCATCCTGTCACCCCAAATCAACCCTGGGACCCCCAAAAATCCCATCTCAGTGCCCCCTAATCCCACCCTGGGACCCCCACATCCCATTCTCCGACCCCAATTCTACCTGGGAGTCCCCTAATCCCACCCTGGGACCCCCAAGTCCGCCCCACTGACGGTTTGCTTTCTGTTTGCCGCCCCCCAGGAGCGTGTTCGCGAGGTGAGGGGGCACTGGGGGGGGCACTGGGGACATGGAGGGGACACTGGGGACATGGAGGGACGTTGGGGGACACTTAGGGGTGTGGAGACATGGGGGGACGTGGGGGGGACACTGGGGGGGCATATAGGGGCATGGGGACATGGAGATGATATTTGGGGACGTGGAGGAAGACATGGGGGGGACATGGGGACATGGGACAATGAGGGACAGGGAGGTGACATTGGGGACACGGAAGGGGACGCAGAGGGGACATTGAGGGACGTTTGGGGGACATGGAGACATTGGGGCTAAGGAGGGGACCCTGAGGGACATAGAGGGGCATGGGGACATGGAGGTGACATCTGGAAACGGGGGGGACATGGAGGGGGACATAGGGGGGCACAGAGGGACAGGGAGGGGACATTTGGGGATGTGGGGGGACATGGAAGGGGACATGAAGATGCTGAGGGGACACGGAGAGACATGGGGTCACTGGGGGATGGGGAGGTGACATCTGGAGATATGGGGGGACATGGAGGGACATAGAGGGACAGGGAGGTGACACTGGGGACATGGAGGGAACATGGAGATGACGTTTGAAGCTGTGGGGGAACATTTGGGGACACAGAGGTGACAGTGGTGACATGGAGGGGTTGTGGAGACGCAGAGGGGAGACACGAGGCCACTGGGGGATGGGGAGGTGACACTGGGGGTCAGGGAGGTGACATCTGGAGATATGGGGGGACATAGAGGGGGACATGGAGAGACCTACAGGGCCAGGGAGGTGACAGTGGGGACATAGAGATGCTGAGAGGACATGGAGAGACACGGGGACACTGGGGGATGTGGAGAGGAACATGGGGATGTGGAGGGGACACTGGGAGACAGAGAAGGATTTGGGGACACGAAGGTGACATAAGGGGACGTGGAAGTGACATTTGAAGACATGGGGGGACGCAGAAGGACATGGAGGTGACACTGGTGACGTGGAGGGGGACGTGGAGATGCAGAGGGGACCCGGAGAGACACGGGGACATTGGGGGACGGGGAGGTGACATCTGGAGATATGGGGGGACATGGAGGTGACATCTGGGGACATGGAGGGACCTAGAGGGCCAGGGAGGTGACAGTGGGGACATGGAGATGCTGAAAGGACATGGAGAGACATGGGGACATTGGGTGACGTGGAGGGGGACATGGGGACGTGGAGGGGACACTGGGGGATGAGGAGGTGACATCTGGAGATATGGGGGGACATGGAGGTGACGTTTGAAGACGTGGGGGGACATTTGGGGACATGGAGGGGTACAGAAGGACATGGAGGTGACACTGGTGACATGGAGGGGGACGTGGAGATGCAGAGGGGACCCGGAGAGACACGGGGCCACTGGGGGTCGGGGAGGTGACAATGGGGGACGGGGNAAATCTCCTCTCCTACCCCAAATCTCCCCCTTTTCACCTCAAAATCTCCTCTTTACCCCCAAACCCCCCTTTCTACCCAAAACTCCCCTTTTGCCCCCAAAATCTCCATTTCTACCCCCAAATCTCCCCCTTTTTTGCCTCAAATCTCCACTCTCAACCTCAAGATCTTCCTTTTACCCCGAAATCCCCCCTTTTTACCCCAAAATCCCCCCTTTCTGCCCCAAATCTCCCCCTACCTCAAAATCTCCCCTTTTCACCCCAAATCTCCTCTCTTCCTATCACATCCCCCCCTTTTCATCTCAAGATCTCCCTTTTCTACCTCACATTCCCTTTTTGCCTCAAATCTCCACTTTTTACCTCAAAATCTTTCTCTTTCACTTCGAGATTCCCATTTTTCTCGTCAAAACCTCCCCTTTTTACCTCAAAATCACCCTTTTCCCCCCAAATCTCCCATTTTTACCTCAAGATCTCATCTTTTTATGTTAAAACCTCCCCTTTTTTACTTCAAATTGTCTTTTTACCTCAAAATCTTCTTTTCTTCTCTAAAACCTCCCTTTTCACCCCAAGATCCCTCTTTTTACCTCAAATCCACTCTTTTTACCCCCAAATCCCCCCTTTTTACCCCAAGATCCCTCCCTTTATCTCAAAACCTCCTGTTTTTACCTCAAATCCTCCCATTTTCACTTCAAATTCTTTTTTCACCTTAAAATCTCCATTTTCTACCACAAAGTCTCCCCCTTTTACCTCACGATCTTCTACTTTTACCTCAAGATTCTCACTTTTCGCCTCAAATCTCCATTTTTTACCTCAAAACTTCCCCTTTTTACCTCACGATCTTCTGCTTTTACCTCAAGATTCCCGCTTTTCACCTCAAATCTCCAGCTTTAACCTCAAAACCTCCCCTTTTTGCCTCACAGTCTTCTACTTTTACCTCAAGGTTCTCACTTTTCACCTCAAATCTCCACTTTTCACCTCACGATCTTCTGCTTTTACCTCAAGATTCTCACTTTTCGCCTCAAATCTCCATTTTTTACCTCAAAACTTCCCCTTTTTACCTCACGATCTTCTACTTTTACCTCACGATCTTCTATTTTTACCTCACGATCTCCACTTTCCCCCTCCACTCTCCACTCCTCACCTCCCGATCCGCCCTTCTCACCTCCCCACCCCCCTCCCCGGCCTCACCTCCCGATCCCCCCGGCCCTCACCTCCCGATCCTTCGCCTTGAAGACGACTCCGTGCGCTCCCTCCCCGATGCGGCCCAAGATGAGGTACCGCTCCATCCCGGCCCCGCTGGGCAGCGCCATGGCAGCCCCGGAAGCGCTGAGGAGTTGGTGGGGGTGGGGAGGGTCCTCCCGCGTCCCACAATGCCCCGCGCGCGGCCCCTCGGCCTCCTCTCCGCGCTCCCGTTGCCGGGCAACAGCGCTTCCCGCCTCTACGCCACGCCCCTCGCTACCGAGCCACGCCCCGTAGCAACCGCGCCGCGATTGGCCGAGAGCTCAGCGCGGGGCCGCGGAGAGGGCGCTGATTGGCTGGCGGCTTGGCTCCGCCCCTTTCTCCTCGGGCCGGCGCCGTCCGCTCCCCTCAGTGAGGTGCGGGCCGGGGGGCTCCGCGGGGCGCGGGTTTCATTTCGTTCTATCCTTTATTTTTATTTTTATTTTCTTTGGAGGGATTGGGGACAAGCTCGATCCTTTCGTCCCCCACCAGGATGTCGGCGCTGCCGCCGCGGGAGTTCGCGGCCCAGGTGCTGCCGGGCTGCGTGGTGCCGACCGCTCGGCAAGGCCTGGCCCAGCTGTGGCCGCTGCTGCTGCTGTGCCTCGGGGCGAGGCTGCTGCACCGGCTGCGTGAGTGGGGGGGGGAGGGGGGAGCACCCACAGGGACTCCTATGGGTGGGGGGATCCCAGTTCTATAGAGGGGTCTGAGGTTTTCGAGGGGTATTCAGAGCCTCGAATATTGAGGGGGGGGTCCCAGGTGTTGGGGGGGCATCGCGGCATCCATAGGGGCTCAAATGTTGGGGGGAGGGCCTAGGGGCTGGGGGGCATCACGGCATCCATAGGGGCTCGAATACTGGGGGGGGGAGTAAAGCATCCCTATGGATCCGAGAATTGGGGGAGGAGCCCCAGATGTGTAGGGGGGAACCTGGTGTTTGGGGGTGNTCCCCAACATCCCCTGTCCCCCCCCGGGTTTCTCCAATGTCCCCTGTCCCCCCCCCAGGGTCTCAGTTTCCACCTGGCCGCCGTTCTCCTCTCCCTCGGCCTCATCACCTACGCGGAGCACGGTGAGCGCTGGCCCTTTAAGGGGCGGGGCCTAAATCTGGTGGGTGGGGCTTTACCACAGGGGTGGTGCTTATTGGGTGGAGTGGGTGGGGCTTGTGGCATGGGGGTGGGGCTTATCCCAACGGCGCTGCGGGAGTGGGTGGGGCTTAAAGGTGGGTGTGGCTTAAGGGATGGGAGGGGCTTAAGGAAAGTGGGCGGGGCTTTGAGTTGGGCACTTGGGGGTAGTGGGCGGGGCTTGATGCTTGTGGGCGGGGCTTAAGTGTGACGAGTCCATTGAGTTGTGGGCGGGGCTTAAACCTTGTGGGTGGGGCTTCACCATGACTGCGGGTGTCCATGGAGTTGTGGGCGGGGCTTAAGGGTGGTGTTTAATGGTAGTGGGCGGGGCTTAAATTTGATTAGCATTGTGGGCGGAGCTTGAAACTTTTAGACACATCCTAAGAGCACTGGGACTGGGGTGTGGGCGGGGTCTGGTGGTGATGGGTGGGGCCTGATGGTTGTGGGTGGGGCCTGGTGGCGATGGGTGGGGCCTGACGGTTGTGGGCGGGGCCTGGTGTGAGTCTGGCCCCGCCCCAGCCCTGCGGCAGCGCCTGGCAGCCATCTTGGACGCCTGCATCCTCTCGAAGCGCTGCCCCCCCGGCTGCACCCACCGCAATAAGAACGTAAGTGTGGGGCGGGGGGTAGGGGCTGAGGGTCTTGGGGAGAGCCTGGTGGGGGGGCCTGAGGTTTTTGTAGGGGTTACTGTGGAGGAGGGGGGGGGGTCTTCCGGGGGTTTGGGGTGGACCCCAAGTCTTGATTTGGGGGGACGTGCTAAGGTTTCTGGGGGGTTTTTGGAAGGATTTTATGGGAACCCTGAGGGGTTTGGGGGGGGTCCTGGGGGTGCAGAGCCTCCTCAATCCGTGTCCCCCTTCCCCCCACCCATGTGCAGGTGCTGTGGGTGCGGGCGCTGAACGGGGCGCTGGGGGCCCTCGCCCTCTTCCACCTCTCCTACCTGGGGGCCCTCTTCGACATGGAGGCGGACGACAGCGTTGAGGAGCAGGTGGGTCCTCCCCAGCCCTCCCCCCCCCCCCCCAAAAGAAAAAATGGGGAAGAATCCTCCCAATGTGGTGGAGGGACCCCTCGATGGGGGGAAGTGAGCCCCTAAAATCAGAAGGAGATCCCCAAAATAAGGGAGAAGCCCCTCTAAATAGCGAAGAGAGCCTCTTAAAATGGGCGAGAAATCCCCCAAAGTGGAATTGAACCCCGCAAATGGGGAAGGGGACCCTAAAATGGGGGACAACTCCCCCCAAAATGAAGAAGGAAACCCCCAACCTCCTCCCATCCCCCTTTTGGCCTTGGGGAGATATTGGGGTTCCCACCCCCGACGCCATCTTGTCCCCCCTCCCCCGCAGGGCTACGGCATGGCCTACACCATCCGCAAGTGGTCGGAGCTGAACTGGGCCAGTCACTGGGTGACGCTGGGCTGCTGGGTGCTGGCCCGCCTGCTGCACTGACGCTGGGGCAACTGGGAGCAAGTGGGAGACCCCTGGAGGACCTGGAAAGGGACGCCACGAGGGGGTGCTCTGCCTCTCCTTCCCGTGCCAAGGCCGCTCTAAGTCTCCTCTATGGTCTTCCTGCTGCTGGAGGACCTCTCTATGGTCTTGTGCCTCCCCTTGGAGGACCTCTGTGGGGGGTAGGGGGGGCGGGGACGGACCTCTTTATGGTTTCACTGCCTCCCCATGGAGAACATCTCTATGGTGTTAAAAGTCCCTTCGGAGGACCTCTCTATGGTATTTTTCCATTCTCCCCCCCCCCCCCCCCCCCAACCTTCCCCTGGAGGACCTCTCTATGGTCTTGTTGCCTCCTCCTGGAGGACCTCTGTTGAGAGAGAACCTCTCTGTGGTGTTAACTTTCCTCTGGAGGACCTCTCTATGGCATTAAAACCTCCCTCAGGAGGACCTCTCTATGGTGTTAACTTCCTTCTGGAGGACCTCTCTATGGTTTTTCTTTCCCACCCACATTCCCCTCCCTCTGGAGGACCTCTCTATGGTCTTTGTGCTGGCCCCGGAGGACCTCTCTATGGTTTTCTTCCCTCCTGCTGGAGGACCTCCTCTCTATGGTCACAGGAAGTGGGGAAGGAGAGAGGAAGTGACGTCACACGGCCGCTCTGGGCGCCTGGAGGACCATTAAAGGTTCCGCTTTGGGGTAATGGCTCCGTGTTTTCAATGGAGGGGGTGGAAATTAACCAAAACTCCGTGAATTTGCCCAAAAATATTCAATTGCACCCGAAGTGCGCGGGGAGGGGGTACAGCGCCGCTATAGGACCCGGAGATGGTCCTATAGGGTGTGAGGAGTACCCTATATATGTGGGGGGGCCATATGGCGCCTATAGGGCATAGGGAATCCATATGGTTCCTATAGGGTGAGGAGAATCCATATGGCTCCTATAGGAC
>NW_018364909.1:3089-4305 GCF_002078875.1 Numida meleagris | reverse complement strand
CTCCAAGCCCCGCTTTGGGGTCCACCACCCAACGAACCCCCACTTTGGGGTCTCCACCCAACGTACCCCAACTTTGGGGTCTCCACCATCCAAAAAACACCAACTTTGGGGTCTCCAACCCCAAATTTGGGGTCCACCACCCAACAAACCCCAACTTTGAGGTCCACCACCCAACGTACCCGAACTTTGGGGTCTCCAACCCCCACTTTGGGGCCCACCCCCCAACAAACCCCAACTTTGGGGTCACTACCACCCAATGAACTCCAACTTTGGGGTCTTCACTACCCAACAAACCCCAACTTTGGGGTCTCCAACCTCAAGTCTGGGGCCCACCACTCAATGTACCCCAACTTTGGGGTCCACCACTCAACGTACCCCAACTTTGGGGTCTCCAGCTTCAACACTGGGGTCTCCAACCCCCACTTTGGGGCCCACCACCCAACAAACCCCAACACCACCCAACGTACCCCAACTTCGAGGTCCACCACCCCATGTACCCCAACTCTGGGGCCTACTACCCAAAAAACCCCAACTTTGGGGTCACTACCGCTCAAAGAACTCCAACTTTGGGGTCTCCAACCCCAACCTTGGGGGTCCACCACCCAATGTACCCCAACTTTGGGGTCTCCAACCCCAACTTTGGAGGTCCGCTACCCAACAACCCCCAACTTCGGGGTCTCCACCACCCAACGTACCCCCACTTTGGGGTCCACCACCCAATGTACCCCCACTTCAGGCTCTCCACCCCCCAAACTCCCCCCATCTTCAGGCTCTCCACCCCCCACCCCCCAACTTTGGGGTCTCCAAGTCCCGCTTTGGGGTCCACCACCCAATGAACCCCAACTTTGGGGTCTCCACCATCCAAAAAACACCAACTTTGGGGTCTCCAACCCCAAATTTGGGGCCTACCACCCAACAAACCCCAACTTTGAGGTCTCCACGACCCAACGTACCCCCACTCCAGGCTCTCCACCCCCCAAACAACCCCATCTTCAGGCTCTCCACCCCGCACCCCCCAACTGTGGGGTCTCCAAGCCCCGCTTTGGGGTCCACCACCCAATGAACCCCAACTTTGGGGTCTCCACCATCCAAAAAACACCAACTTTGGGGTCTCTAACCCGAGCTTTGGGGCCCACCACCCAATGTACCCCAACTTTGGGGTCTCCACCACCCAATGTACCCCAACTTTGGGGTCCACCACCCAACGAACCCCAAC
>NW_018364909.1:0-1329 GCF_002078875.1 Numida meleagris | reverse complement strand
GGCGGCGGCGGCGGGGGGGGGAGGCTGGGATTGCTCGGCCTGCACCAAGGCCACCCCCGCAAACAGCAGCGCCAGAGACAGCCACTGCAGACGAGACAACGACGTGCCCAGCAGCAGCACCGAGAACAGCGCCGTCGTCAGGATCTTCAGCTGGTACGTCACCTGCAAGAGAAAGGAAATGTGTGGGGCACGGTGTGGGGCAGGGTGTGGGGCAAGGTGTGGGGTGCCCAGCAGCAGCACCGAGAACAGCGCCGTTGTCAGGAGCTTCAGCTGCTACGTCACCTGGAGGGAGAAAAGAAAGGAAATGTGTAGGGCAGGGTGTGGGGCAAGGTGTGGGGCAGGGATCTTCAGAGGAAGGAAATGTGTGGGGCAAGGTGTGGGGCAGGGATCTTCAGGGGAAGGAAATGTGTGGGGCAAGGTGTGGGGTGCCCAGCAGCAGCACCAAGAACAGCGCCGTCATCTGGAGCTTCAGCTGCTACGTCACCTGCGGGGAGAAGAGAAGGAAATGTGTGGGGCAGGGTGTGGGGCAGGGTGTGGGGCAAGGTGTGGGGCAAGGTGTGGGGCAAGGTGTGGGGTGCCCAGCAGCAGCACCGAGAACAGCGCTGTTGTCAGGAGCTTCAGCTGCTACGTCACCTGCAACACAAGAGAAGGGAATGTGTGGGGCACGGTGTGGGGCAAGGTGTGGGGCAGGGATCTTCAGGGGAAAGAAATGTGTGGGGCAAGGTGTGGGGTGCCCAGCAGCAGCACCAAGAACAGCGCCGTCATCTGGAGCTTCAGCTGCTACATCACCTGTGGGGAGAAGAGAAGGAAATGTGTGGGGCAGGGATCTTCAGGGGAAGGAAATGTGTGGGGCAGAGTGTGGGGCAAGGATCTTCAGGGGAAAGAAATGTGTGGGTCAATGTGTGGGGCAAGGTGTGGGGTGCCCAGCAGCAGCACCGAGAACAGCGCCATCGTCAGGAGCTTCAGCTGCTACGTCACCTGCAAGAGAAAGAAACGTGTGGGGCAAGGTGTGGGGCAGGGTGTGGGGCAATGTGTGGGGCAATGTGTGGGGCAATGTGTGGGGCAGGGAGTGGGGTGCCCAGCAGCAGCACTGAGAACAGCGCCATCGTCAGGAGCTTCAGCTGCTACGTCACCTGCAAGAGAAGGAAATGTGTGGGGCAATGTGTGGGGCAGGGATCTTCAGCTGGTATGTCACCTGCAAGGGGGGAAAATGTGTGGGGCAGGGTGTGGGGCAATGTGTGGGGTGCGGAGTTTCAGCTGGTACATCACCTACAGAAGCAGGGGGAGAAGGATGTGGGGACACTTCCATGGGGCACGGATGTGGGGCAG
>NW_018364908.1:27558-29121 GCF_002078875.1 Numida meleagris | reverse complement strand
CAACCCCGTGTGGCGGTCATTGGCCCTATATGGCGGTCATTGACCCTATATGGCGGTCATTGACCCTATATGGTGGTCATTGGCCCTATATGGCGGTCATTGACCCTATATGGCAGTCATTGGCCCTATATGGTGGTCATTGGCCCTATATGGTGGTCATTGACCCTATATGGCGGTCACTGACCCTATATGGCAGTCATTGACCCTATATGGTGGTCTGCGGCCCTATATGGCAGTCATTGACCCTATATGGTGGTCTGCGGCCCTATATGGTGGTCATTGACCCTATATGGTGGTCACTGACCCTATATGGTGGTCACTGACCCTATATGGCAGTCATTGACCCTATATGGTGGTCTGCGGCCCTATATGGTGGTCATTGACCCTATATAGTGGTCACTGACCCTATATGGCGGTCATTGGCCCTATATGGCGGTCACTGACCCTATATGGCGGTCATTGATCCTATATGGCGGTCACTGACCCTATATGGTGGTCATTGATCCTATATGGCGGTCATTGACCTTATATGGCGGTCACTGACCCTATATGGCAGTCATTGACCCTATATGGCAGTCATTGACCTTATATGGTGGTCTGCGGCCCTATATGGTGGTCATTGACCCTATATGGCAGTCACTGACCCTATATGGCGGTCATTGGCCCTATATGGCGGTCACTGACCCTATATGGCGGTCATTGACCCTATATGGCGGTCACTGACCCTATATGGCAGTCATTGACCCTATATGGCAGTCATTGACCCTATATGGTGGTCTGTGGCCCTTTATGGTGGTCATTGACCCTATATGGCGGTCATTGACCCTATATGGTGGTCCTTAACCCCCCATATGGTGGCCGTCTGCCCTATATGGTGGCCATCAGCCCCATATCATGGACCTTAACCCCCATATGGTGGTCATCAATCCCATATGGAGATCATCAGCCCTATATTGAGGTCATCAGCCCCATATGGTGGTCTTCAGCCCTATATGGAGGTCATCAGCCCCATGTAGTGGTCATCAACCCCATGTGGCGGTCACTGACCCTATATGGTGGTCTGCGGCCCTATATGGCGGCCACCAGCCCCATATGGAGGTCCTTGGCCACATATGGTGGTCATCAATCCCATGTGGTGGCCATTGACCCTACATGGTGGCCATCAGCCCTATATGGAGATCTTCAGCCCCATATGGTGGCCATCAGCCCTATATGGTGGTCATCAGCCCCATATGGTGGTCCTTAACCCCATATGGTGGTCATCAATCCCATACGGAGGTCAGCAGCCCTATGTGGAGGTCATCGGCCCCGTGTGGTGGTCATTGACCCTATATGGTGGCCATCAGCCCCACACGGTGGTCCTTAACCCCATCTGGAGGTCACCAGCCCCATATGGTGGTCGTTGACCCAATATGGTGGTCATCAATCCCATATGGTGGTCCCTGGTCCTATGAGGTGGCCCTCGGCCCCATACGGTGGTCGTCTGCCCCATATGTGGTCATCAACCCCACATGGTGGCCGTCAGCCCCACACCATGGTCATCAATCCCGTGTGGTTGTCCCC
>NW_018364908.1:19139-20483 GCF_002078875.1 Numida meleagris | reverse complement strand
TCCCCATGACCCCACCCACGTCCCCATGACCCCACCCACAACCCAAGACCCCATGTCCCAAAGACCCCACCCATGACCCCATCCAACGTCCCCATGACCCCACCAATGACCCAACAACCCCACCCATGACCCCATGACCCCACCCATGACCCAATGACCCCATCCAACGTCCCCATGACCCCATCCAATGTCCCCATGACCCCATCCAACGTCCCCATGACCCCATCCATCACCCAACGACCCAACCAACGGCCCAAAGCCCCCAGCTCCCACCCCACAACCTCCAACCCCATATCCCCCCACAACCCAATGACCCCATGACCCAACGACCCCACCCATGACCCCATTGACCCCACCCATGACCTAATGACCCCACCCACACCCCATTGACCCCACCCATGAACCACTGACCCCATCCAACGTCCCCATGACCCCACCAATGACCCAACAACCCCACCCATGAACCCATGACCCCACCCATGACCCCATGACCACATCCAATGTCCCCATGATCCCGTCCATCACCCAATGACCCAACCAACAGCCCAAAGCCCCCGCCTCCCACCCCACGACCTCTGACCCCATATCCCCCCACAACCCAATGACCCCACCCATGACCCAATGACCCCACCCATGACCCAATGACCCCATCCAACATCCCCATGACCCCACCCATGACCCCATCCAACGTCCCCATGACCCCGTCCATCACCCAATGACCCAACCAATGGCCCAAAGCCCCCACCTCCACCCCACAACCTCCGATCCCATATCCCCCCATGACCCCATGACCCCATGACCCAATGACCCCATGACTCAGTGACCCCACTCACACCCCATTGACCCCACCCATGACCCTATGACCCCATCCAACATCCCCATGACCCCATCCATCACCCAAAGCCCCCACCTCCCACCCCACAACCTCTGACCCCATATTCCCCCACGACCCCATGACCCCATGACCCAGTGACCCCACTCACACCCCATTGACCCCACCCATGACCCAATGACCCCACCTGTGACTCAATGACCCCATCCAACGTCCCCATGACCCTATCCATCACCCAACGACCCAACCAACGGCCCAAAGCCCCCACCTCCCACCCCACGACCTCCGACCCCATATCCCCCCACAACCCCACGACCCCTAACTCCCCCCCCTTCCCCGATCCCGACTCTCCCTGCAGGTGGAGATGCTGGAGCGCAAATACGGGGGCTACTTCCGCACGCGCCGCGCGGCGCGCACCATCCAGGCCGCCTTCCGCCGCTACCGCATGGCGCAGAAATTCGAGCGGCTGCGCAGCGAGGGGGGGCGCGCCCGGCGCTTGGCCCTCCCCGGGT
>NW_018364908.1:6543-12393 GCF_002078875.1 Numida meleagris | reverse complement strand
CCCTATGGGTGATGTTCTATGTGACCAATAGAGGATGTTCTAGGTGTCCCTATGGGTGATGTTCTATGTGACCAATAGAGGATGTTCTAGGTGACTCTGTGGGGATGTTCAAGATGACCCTGTGGGTAACGTTCTAGGTGACCCACTGAGGGTGTTCTAGATGACCCTATGGGAGGCGTTCTATGTGACCCTATGGGGGAATGTTCTACATGACCAACGAGGAATGTTCTAGGTGACGCTATGGGGGGAACCCTTCTAGGTGCTGTCCCTGCCCCACCGCCGCCTGGTGTGCTGCTGCCAACTCTACGAAGTCCCCGACCCCAACCGCCCCCAACGTCTGGGGCTGCACCAACGCGAGGTCTTCCTCTTCAACGACCTCCTGGTGGTGAGAGCCGGACACAGGGGGCGTCCCCAAAGTGGGGGACACCCGTCAGGTGACCCGAGGCGCGCGGGTCCCCGGTGACACCGCGACGTCCCCCGGCAGGTGACGAAGATCTTCCAGAAGAAGAAGATCCTGGTGACCTACAGCTTCCGTCAGAGCTTCCCCCTCGTCGAGATGCACATGCAGCTCTTCCAGAACGCCTGTGAGCCCCCCCAGGACCCCCGCGCGACGTCCCCTGGTCACACGGCGTCCCCAAAGGGACCTGCTCCTGTCCCCGTGCCCCACAGGGCTCCACCGCCGGGAGCCGCTCTGTCCCGTGGGGTTCTCCGTGGGGTGCCTGTAGTTCTGTGGGGTTTCCAATAGGGCGTCCCGTCGCCCCGTGGTGGCCACCGTGGGGTGGCCCTTGGTGTCCCCAAGGGGATGTCCCACGGTGTCCCCAACAGGATGTCCCATGGTGCCATATTGTCCCCAAAGGGATGTCCCATGGTGTCCCCAACAGGATGTCCCATGGTGTCCCCAACAGGATGTCCCTTGATGCCCTATAGTGTTCCCAGTGGGATGACATTTGGTGTCCCCAGTGGGATGTCCCATAGTGTCCCCAGTGGGATGCCCCATAGTGTCCCCAAAGGGATGTCCCATAGTGTCCCCAGTGGGATGTCCACTGGTGTCCCCAATGGGATGTCCCATAGCGTCTCCAATGGGGTGTCCCACGTTGTCCCCAATGGGATGCCCCATAGTGTCCCCAGTGGGATATCCCATGATGCCATGGTGTCACCAGTAGGATGTCCCATGGTGCCATGTTGTCCCCAGTGGGATGTCCCATGGTGCCCCATGGTCTCCCCAGTGGGATGTCCTCTGGTGTCCCCAAAGGGATGACCCATAGCATCCCCATGGGACGTCCCTTGGTGTCCTCAATGGGATGTCCCTTGGTGTCACCAGTAGGATGTCCCATGGTGCCACGTTGTCCCCAGTGGGATGTCCCATGGTGTCCCCAATGGGATGACATTTGGTGACCCCAATGGGACGTCCCTTGGTGCCCCATAGTGTCCCCAGTGGGGTGTCCCATGCTGCCCCAATGGGATTCCATCTCATCCCTTGGTGTCCCCAATGGGACATCCCTTGGTCCCCCCACCCCCCAAATCCCCCTGTGCCCTCTGACCTCGTGCCCTCTGACCCCGTGCCCTCTGACCTCCCCCCCCCCCCCCAGATTACCAGTTTGGGATCAAGCTGCTGTCGGCGGTGCCGGGGGGGGAGCGGAAGGTGCTGATCGTCTTCAACGCGCCCAGCCCCCAGGACCGGCTGCGCTTCGCCAGCGACCTGCGGGAATCCGTGGCCGAAGTGCAGGAGATGGAGAAGTACCGCGTGGAGGGTGAGCGATGGGAGCACCGCGAGGGAACTGGGAGCCACTGGGAGGGAACTGGGAGGTACTGGGAGGGGACTGGGAGGCACTGGAGGGCACTGGAAGGGGACTGGGAGGCACTGGGAGGGAACTGGGAGGCACTGGGAGGGAACTGGGAGGTACTGGGAGGGGACTGGGAGGCACTGGAGGACACTGGGAGGCACTGGAAGGGTAGTGGGAGGTACTGGGAGGTACTGGGGGGCACTGGAAGGGTACTGGGTGGTACTGGGAGGGTACTGGGAGGTACTGGGAGGTACTGGGAGGCACTGGAGGGCACTGGAAGGGTACCGGGAGGCACTGGGAGGTACTGGGAGGCACTGGGAGGCACTGGGAGAGTACTAGGAGGGGACTGGGAGGCACTGGGAGGCACTGGGAGGGTAGTGGGAGGCACTGGGAGGTACTGGGAGGTACTGGGGGGTACTGGGAGGCACTGGGGGGCACTGGGAGGGAAATGGGAGGGGACTGGGAGGATACTGGGAGGCACTGGAGGGCACTGGGAGGTACTGGAGGGCACTGGGAGGGTACTGGGAAGGGACTGGGAGGCACTGAGAGGCACAGGAGGGCACTGGGATGGGGACTAGGGGGCACTGGGATGGGGACTGGGGGGCACTGGGGCATTGGGATGGGGATTGGAAGGCACTGGGATGTACTGGGAGCACTGGGATGGGATTTGGGGGCCACTGGGATGTGCTGGGAGCACTGGGATGGGACTGAATGACACGGGGGACCACTGAGGGCACTTGGATGGGGACTGGGTGGCACTGGGGGCTCTGGGATGGGGATTGGAAGGCACTGGGATGTACTGGGAGCACTGGGATGGGGCTGAATGATGCTGGGGGGCAGTGGGGGCACTGGGATGGGGATTGGGAGCCACTGGGATGTACTGGGAGCACTGGGATGGGGCTGAATGANTCTTGGTGGGGAGGGGGCGGTGGGTTTGGTGGCTTTGGGGTAGTGGTGGAAGATGTGGAAGATGTGGTGGTGTTCTAGGTGACCCTATGGCAAAGACCTGGTGTTCTCGGTGATCCTAGAGTAAAGGCATGGTCGTGTTCTAGGTGATCCTAGAGTAAAGGTGTAGTGATGTTCTAGGTGACCCCATAGTAAAAATATGGTAGTATTCTGGATGGTCCTATAGTAAAAATATGGTCATGTTCTAGGTGATCCTGTAGTCTGGATATGGTGATGTTCTAGGTGACCCTATGGCAAAGAACTGGTGTTCTAGGTGATCCTAGCGTAAAGGCATGGTTGTGTTCTAGGTGATCCTTCAGCCTGAACGTTGAGATGTTCTGGGTAACCCTGTGGTCCAGACATGGGGATGTTCTGGGTGATCCTATAAGAAAAACATGGTGATATTCTAGATGATCGTATAGAAAAATCCAATCATGTTCTAGGTGATCCTACAGTCTGGATATGGAGATGTTCTAGGTGATCCAAAAGCAAGGGCATGCTGACGTTCTAGGTGGTCCTACAGTAAAGATATGGTCACATTCTGGGTGATCCTACAGTAAAGGTGTAGTGATGGTCTAGGTGATCCTATAGTAAAAATATGGTGATATTCTAGATGATCCTATAGTAAAAATATGACCATGTTCTAGGTGATCCTATAGCCTGGACATGGAAATGTTCTAGGTGGTCCTATAATTAAAATATTGTTATGGCCTAGGTGACCCTACAGTCTGGGCACAGAGGCGTTCTAGGTGGTCCTATAGTGAGTACCTGGTGTTGTTCTAGGTGATCCTATGGTGAGAACATGGAGATGTTTTAGGTGACCCTGCAGTGAAGATATGGTCACGTTCTAGGTAACTCTATATTCTGGATTTGGAGATGCTCTAGGTGGCCCTATAGGAAGAACCTGATGTTGTTCTAGGTGATTCTATAGCAAGGAAAAAGAGAGCCTAAGTGAGCCTATAGCAATGACAAGATGTTCTACGTGATCCTATTGCAAGGACATGGTGATGTTCTAGGTGACCCTATAGGAAGGGCAGGTTGCCGTTCTAGGCCACCCTACAGCCAAAACAAAGCGAGTCCATAGTTTTTGGTGTCTCCATAACCATGGGCAGGAGATGTTCTAGGTGACTCTACCAGGTGACAATGCAGGTGGGCCTGTAACCAGGAGAAGACGATGTTCTAGGTGACTCTAGAAGGTGACAATGCAGATGGCCCTGTAACCAGGAGAAGGCGATGTTCTAGGTGACCCTACAGCCAGGAGCTGACGTTCCAGAGGACACGGTGCCACCAAATGTCCCCAGGATGTTTGTAGGGTGGCTGTGGGGTCCCCCACAAGTCGGGATGACCCCCGTGCCCCTCCCCATTCTCAGGAAACCTGAAAAGGGGATCCAGTACCTGATCGAGAGGGGCTTCCTGTCAGACACCCCAGTGGGGGTGGCCCACTTCATCCTGGAGAGGAAGGGGCTGAGCCGGCAGATGATTGGCGAGTTCCTCGGCAATCGCCAGAAACAGTTCAACCGCGACGTTCTCGAGTAAGCAGTGGGGTGGAGGGTGGGGGGGGGAACCCAACAGGATTTATGGGGACGCGGCACCGCCGGGGGGGTTCCTCGGGATCGAGGCCATCTCCGTGCAGCGGGGTTGTCCCGCAGCTGCGTGGTGGACGAGATGGATTTCTCTGGGATGGAGCTGGACGAGGCCCTGCGTAAGTTCCAGTCCCACATCCGGGTGCAGGGGGAGGCCCAGAAAGTCGAGCGCCTGATCGAGGCCTTCAGGTGAGGGGGATGGCGACGGGGCGGTCATCGTGGGGGGGGGGGCGTGTGACCCTATGGGTCAGGAGGGAGACATTAGGGACGGTGGCCTGTGTTGCTTGGGGTGATGTTCTAGGTGAGCCTATGGCTGAAGAGGGGAATGTTCTAGGTGACCCTATGGATCAAGAGGGGGGTGTTCTAGGTGACTCTGGATCAAGGGGCAGATATTGGGGGTGGTAACCCACATGGGACCAAGTGATGTTCTATATGACCCTATAGATCAAGAGGGGGTTGTTCTAGGTGACCCAATAAGTCCGGAGGGGGGAAGACATTGGGGTTAACGTTCCCTACGCAATACAGAGATGTTCTAGGTGACCCTATAGACCGGGAGGAAGTGGCACCCCACACTGGGACCGTTGTGGGGTGCCCTATCCCGGCCGCGTGGGGCTGTCCGTGGGGCACCCTGACTCCATAGGCCGTGGGGATTGTCCGCCCCGCAGCCAGCGCTACTGCGTGTGTAACGCGGCCCTGCTGCGCCAGTTCCGCAACCCGGACACCATCTTCATCCTGGCCTTCGCCATCATCCTCCTCAACACCGACATGTACAGCCCCAGCGTGAAGGCGGAGCGCAAGATGAAGCTGGAGGACTTCATCAAGAACCTCCGAGGTGGGGGGGTTGGTGCGGGGGGGAGGGGAGGTGTGCCCCCTCATCCCTCCCCTTCCTTGCGGCCTCCAGAACCCAGTGGGTTCTAGAGCGAGGCGCCGGGTGTTGCGCAGGGGTGGACAACGGGGAGGACATCCCGCGGGACATGCTGGTGGGCATCTACCAGCGGATCCAGAGCCGGGAGCTGCGCACCAACGATGACCACGTCTCCCAGGTTCAGGCCGTCGAGCGGATGATCGTCGGCAAGAAGCCGGTGGGTGGAGCCGGGGGGAATGGGGCTGGGGGGTATGGGCATTTGGGGTTCTTGGGTGGCAATTGGGGTTGTGGGGGGGGCTTTGCTGTCCTTGGAAGGAATTTGGGGTCACCTGGGGGGCATTTGGGTCATCTGAGTTGTATTTGGGGTCACCTGGGGGAGCTCTGGGGTCATCACCCCATAGGGGTGCCATAGGTGATCAGTGGGGGATGTTCTAGGTGACCCTATGGGTCCTGTTCCAGGTGACCCCATGGGGGATGTTATACGTGATCAGCAAAGACTGTTCTAGGTGACTCTGTGGGGATATTCTCGGTGACGCTGTGGATGATGTTCTACATGACCAATGAGGAATGTTCTAGGTGCCCCTATGGGTGATGTTCTATGTGACCAATAGAGGATGTTCTAGGTGTCCCTATGGGTGATGTTCTATGTGACCAATAGAGGATGTTCTAGGTG
>NW_018364908.1:3599-3957 GCF_002078875.1 Numida meleagris | reverse complement strand
ACTGGGATGTACTGGGAGCACTGGGATGGGGCTGAATGACACTGGGGGGCACTGGGGGCACTGGGATGGGGCTTGGGGGTCACTGGGATGTACTGGGAGCACTGGAATGGGACTGAATGACATTGGGGGGCACTGGGGGCACTGGGATGGGGACTGGGGGACACTGGGATGTACTGGGAGCACTGGGATGGGGCTGAATGATGCAGGGGGGCCCTGGGGTGACGTTGTGCCCCCTCCCCCCCCCCCCAGCCGAACTGGAGAAGCAGAAGGGGGTGTCGGGGGCGCGGGGTGGGGGTCCCCCCCGGGAGGCGCTGAATGGGCTGAGCCGCAGCAGCGTGGAGGAGAACTTCGGGGAGGG
>NW_018364908.1:0-1741 GCF_002078875.1 Numida meleagris | reverse complement strand
GTGGGTGGGGGGTGTAGGAGTGTGGTTCTATAGGAGTGTATGGGCTCCCCTAAGGGTTTAGGGGCACCTATGGTTGGTCTATAGGCACCTATGGGGGGCTATAGGGGGCTGTAAGGCCTATAGGAAGCCATAGGGGCCCATAAGAGAGACCTTGGGGGGCATAGGAGTGTGGTTCTATAGGGGGATGTGGGCTCCTCTAAGGGGTTAGGGGCACCTATGGTTGGTCTATAGGTAACTATGAGGGATATAGGGAGCTATAAGGCCTATAGGCACCTACAGGAAGCCATAGGACTGACCTTGGGGGTGCGTAGGAGGGTGGTTCTGTAGGGGGATGTGGGCTCCTATAAGGGTTTAGGGGCTCCTATAAGGGTTTAGGGGCACCTATAGAGGGTCTATAGGCACCTGTGGGGGCTATAGGAGGCTATAAGGCCTATAGGAAGCTATAGGGGCCCATGAGAATGACATTGGGGATGTAGAAGTGTGGTTCTATAGGGGTATATGGGCTCCTATAGGAGCCTGTGGGTTCCTATAGGGAGCTGTGGGTGTGTATAGGAGTCTGTGGGTTCCTACAGGGGGCTATGGGGGTCTATGCGCTTCTACAGAAGGCTGTGGGCATCTATAGGAGGTGCCTATAAGGGCTATAGGGGCCATAATGGCAACCTTGGGGGTAGAGGAGAGCAGCTCTACAGGGACCTACAGGGGGCTACGGGCAACTATAGGGGATCAATAGGCACCTCCAGGGGCTATAGCACTGTGGTTCTGAAGGACTCTATGGGTTCCTATAGGGGTCAGTGTGTTCCTATAGGGTTCTGCAAGATTCTATAGGGGTCTATGGGCTTTTATATGGGTCCATGGGTTCCTGTAGGGGTCTATAGGCCCCTATGGAGGCTATAGCTTTGTGGTTCTGTAGGATTCAATGGGTTCCCGTGGGGGTCAACGTGCTCCTATAGGGGTCAACATGTTCCTATAGGGCTCTACAGGATTCTATAGGGTTCTAATGGATTCTATAGGGGACTACGGGCACTTACGGGGTCCATATACATCTACAGGGGCTATTGCACTGCGGTTCTGCAGGATTCAGTGGGTTCCTATGGGGGTCAACGTGCTCCTATAGGGCTCAACATGTTCCAGTAAGGTTCTACAGGATTCTATAGGGGCCTGCAGGGACCATAGGCGCCGCTGGGGGCGGGGCCAGAGCTCAGGACGGGGCGGGGCTGCTTCCGGCCACGCCCACCGCCATTGACCACGCCCCTTCCCCCACCCCTTCCCCCTCGAGGGTCGGCGCATGCGCGCTGCGCCCCTTTCAACGTGCGCAACGAGTCCCGGCCCCAGCGCTGACCCAGCGCCGCGGAGGCGAAGGCTGCGCGCGGATCCCTCCGCCCGCCGAAGGGAGCGGGGGCGGGGCCTGCGGACTATTTTACCTCCTCCCTCCCACCCCCTCCGCTTCCCTCCGGCGGAACCCGAGCGACGGGGGGGGAGAAAGAAGAAAGCGGAACTCCCCCCCCCCTTCCGTCCCCTCCGCGCGGGTTGAGGCTCCGTCTCCCCGTCTCCGCCCGCGACGGAACGAGGGCGGAAGGACACGGATCCGTGAGGGGGGCAGAGAGCCGCAGCGCACCCCGCGCCTGCGCAGTGCGCGGGGGGGAAGCGAGAGGAGGAGGGCTCCCAAGATGGCGGCGGCGGCCTCGGGAAGGCCTCGGGCCTGAGGGGGGGGCTCGGAGCGAACCGGGGACGGTCAGGAGGA
>NW_018364907.1:8933-12838 GCF_002078875.1 Numida meleagris | reverse complement strand
ACTAATGGATTTTTGCTGTTAGTTTGAATCAGCACAAAAGGGCAGCAATAGATGGTTGAGTAATGTTTTAGGTTCTGGCACTTCCAACCCAGATACTAATTTCAGGATGATAGAGCCAATGCAATTGTTAGAATAAGGTTTCGCTGTTTATATTCTATTATCTGCTAGTGTAGATTTTGATAAGTACATCTCATGCTAAACCTGGACGTGGGAAAAATCTGGGTAAGAATTTTGAAGAGAGATCCTTCTGCATTCGTTGTGTCCTGGCTACGCAATGGCTGCGTGAGGGCAATAGGCAGAGAGCCCATTCCCCTGGAGGAGCGGGCTGTGCTCTTTGGTGTGAGGCTGCAGGAAGCTCTGCAGGGTGTGAGGCTGCGACTTACTTTGGCAGAGAGCGATGGTGACGGTTATGGCAGTGAGGAGCAGGAGGCAGGCGCATGCCAGGTTAACCCGCATGACTGTATCACAGCAGAAGTTCAGCGTCTTCTTATTGCTTGTTTCTGCAGGAAGAAAGGAGAGAGAGGAGAAAGAGGAAAGGCCCAGCTCCCAGCTGGGGTTACGGCCAGCTGTGGCATTGTTATTGGGAGGTGCTGCAGCAAAGGGAGCCGTGTGGGTGTGAGCAAGGCTGGTGGGAGGTGTAGGTGAGGAGAGGGCTTCCTTAGGGCACAGAGGGAGAGGTGGGGACCAGGCATGTCTGCAGGTGACATCCCCAGCAATGGGCTGCTGCTGTCGGCATTGTGCTGGGGAGCTGAGGGAAAACATGTAGCCAGAAGACTTCATGTATCCCCTGCTGAGGCTAAAACCAGATTTAGCTGAAAATGCAATCCCTTGTTTTGGTGTGACCCATCATTTGGCATGCTTGTGACTTCTAGGTCACCCCGAGTGGGATGAAAGATAGCTTGGATAATGGAATCATGGAATCTTTTAGTTTGGGAAAGTCCTTCAAGATCTCCAAGGCCAACCATCATCCTGTCCTTCTCAGTCCCATTAATATCCCACGTCCTTTAGTGCCTCACACGGAGAAGTCAAATACCTCTGTGGATGGTCACTGCACCACGTTCCTGGTCAACCCGTTACAAAATGGAGTTAGTTTCATCCCCTCATCGGAAGCTCTCTGATACAGATTCAAAGCCTTCCTCTCTCCCCGCATCAGTCAGCACAGGCCTTAATTCAGGCTGTTGAGAGCAAAGCAGCAGTGCAGGCAGAGCCCCTGCCTCCCCGCAGCTGGGTTACCTGGATGCGGGCTGTGCCGGGAGATGTCCTTGCTGGTGAGCTGGCTGCTGTGGGTGGTGGCAGCGGGTGTGGTGGGTGCTGCTGTTGTTGTAGTGACTGGAATGAGAAATGGATGAATGCAGCAAAATAGAATAAAACCGCCTTCTGCCACCCCTCCGAGGAATCAGCCAACCCAGATGGATCTTTGTAGAGCCCATTTTGAAAGGTGATACAGTGAAACAGTGCCCAGGCATGGCAATAGAAGGCTCAGGGTTCCTAATTCCTTACCAGCACACTCAGAGATCTTCCTTATTAGGAACAATGTTTTGAGGGACATGGGGATCTTTTCTTTCCTCCGTCCAACCTCCACCTCATCTGGGAGTTTCTTTTTGAGGTGCTGTAGGCATGTGGAAGCTCTCAGGACATTCCTGATTAATGTGATGTGAGGAAGGAGGGGGTGGCTTTGGCCTTTGTTACTCTCATCCCTCAGAGGCGCTGATGGGATGGGGAGGTGCCGCTGGGCTGCGCGACCACCTCTGTGTTTGGGCAGGGCCGGTAGCGCGAGCGGAGCTGGTGGGCAGGGAGCCTGTATGAGGAGGAGCAGTGCGTGTGTGATGAGACGTGTAGTGCAAAGAAGCAGGGAGATGGGGAGTGTGGGCAATGGGATGGATAGAAAAGGCACGGGCAGGGGTGGTGTGTGAAAGCAAGGTGGGTGAAGGTGTTGCTGACCTGGGAAGAAGGCGGGTTGTCCGGAGCTGAAGTGCAGCACCTGGTTGCTGTAGTTGACACAGTAATAGGTCCCCTGGTCCTGTGCCCTGAAGGACTTCACCACCAGCCGATAGGAGTTGCCTCTCCATGATGCTTCAAAGTTTGTTGGTGTTTTCTGACCCTCCTGCAAGTTGGTGGAATAAGAATGGGTACTGGAGATGAGGAAGTGAAGGTTCCCAGCCTTGTCCAGGCGGATCCAGAAGATGGGTCTGTTCCTGTCATAATGCAAGCACTCCAGCTCCAGCCGCTGTCCCTCCTGGGGGTGCTTCATATTCCTGTTTTGGAACCTGGCCACCATGGAGTTCCTTTGTTCCTGGGTGCTGGTGCAGCCTGTGGGCAGTAGTCGGCCATGTCCCCTCATGTCCTGCTCAAGAAGAGGTCCCGGGGCTTTTGGGGAGGGCTCTTCCCCGCTGGTGTGTGGCAGGCAGGCAGCCGGGCTGTAAGGGTGAATGCAGTGTGGGGGACTCGCCATCCAGCATGCTTGGGTGCTGTGCTGGTGTGCCTGGGGTCTTGAGGTGGATGGTGCCCTTCAGAGCAGCCCTACAGCTCCCTACCCAGGACTGCTGCCATTTCCCAGCTTCTGCTCAGTGATTCCCCCCTAACAAGTGCTCAGTGCCCCCCTCTCTCCCCTTCCCCATTCCCTCCAGCAACACCTGTCTGAACAGGCTCTGTTCCTGCTGCGTATCGCGCTGCAGTGCCACCGCTCCCGCTTTCCTGCGCAGTCACTGAGCAGCCCTGAATTGTGTCCTTTGGGTTTGCCCTTGATTTCCCCTGGTCCGTTTTGCCCAGTGTCTTGGCTGTGGTGCAAGGGGAATGCCTTCCCACGTTTTCCTCCTTCCTCCCAGCCAAGGTGCCCCATGAGCCCACTTCCATACTCACAGAGCGTGAGGCTGAGCAGGAGGAGCAGTGCAGGAGACGCGGCCATCGTCCTCGGGGCGTTTCAGCGCAGCGCGGGTGATCTTTGTCTCTTAACTTTTTAGGCAGCGTAACTGATAGGAGAGGATGTGATGTCATCAGGACCCTCTTCTGTGAAGAGTCCGTGTTCAGCCTGTGAGGTGAAACCGAGTGAGAAAAGATTTCTGCAGCACTTCATTTGTGTTGCAGAACTTGGACTCTTTTATCGTTGTAGCATTGTTTTTAATGGTGCCTGAGGGATCTTGTTGCAGTGTCTTCAGTTGGGATTCAGACTGACAATGATCCTTCTAGAAATTGGATGAATCACCACAGACTGATGTTTCCCACCTACTTCATGTCCAGAAAACAAGGTTAATATTGGGGCCGTGGACATGGACAACATGTTGTTTTTCTTAGGAGGGATTGTTTTTCATTGTATTTTATTGTATTCAGTATACAGAGTAAGAAAGACCTGGGAATGTTTTACAGCATCTATACATCTGCACCTTTTCTCTGAGTCCATGCTTCGCTGAGCAGTTGCTGAGTTCTGCAGCTCAGCTGTTCTCTGCTACTCTTCTTTATAGCTTCTGTGCAGAAGCCGCTGTGTGCGAGGCAGGAGCTCTGTGATGTGACACTCATCAAGACAGCCCCATGTCCCAGTGGTACGCTGAGTTTAAATGTTTAGTTTTTTTTAGTGTGGTTTTCTTCTCCAACCACAGGGATATCCGCCCTGCCAAAAAGAGAAACCCATCCCACCTTACCTGCTTTAACACTCTGCGGCCTACCTGCTGACTGTGAGTGACCTCTCACACTCTGCTAAGAGTTTTTTCGTCCTGCTGCTTTGCACATAGAATCACAACACTTGCACCAGGCTGGTGTTATTTGCTTTGTGTTTTGGTATTTGCTGGTTTTCCTGCTGTATTTTGATAACGTGTGAGGTATTGTTCTATTACCTTTGCAACACAATCCTCTGAATGTTAAAAAGCAGGCGCTTCTGACTGATGAAACTACTGTTCTGTGAGAAAATGAGC
>NW_018364907.1:5811-7803 GCF_002078875.1 Numida meleagris | reverse complement strand
CATGAAGTTGAGCAGATGTGTTACTCCTTTTTGTTGCCTTTAAAATAATTCTAATGAATACATGTCTTTAATGAAAGATTAAATCTTGTTATCATTGGAGAGAGAGCAGTAAGGGGGCTGTCATGCGTCCCTTCCCAGAAGCGACAAACTTAATTGGCCAGAGAGGGACCCAGGGAAGACTAGCTCTGATGGAGATGTCTGTCTGTGATCAGAGGAAGCCACTCTGCACCTGATCCCCCCAATTCCTGTCTCCTAAGTAACAATTTAACTGGGGCAGGGATCTTCCTTTCTTGGATCCTGTGTTTATATTTCTCTTAGCAAAAAGCAGATTCTCCTTTCAACAGTAACAAATAAGAACCAGTAAGACTGTCCCATTAGCAATTACTTGATTATGAGAGACTCCAGGAACAAGCAGGACCTCCAGGTGAGGGAGGTCCTTTAAAACCTTAAGCAGTGGAGGCAATTTAGATGAGCACCATGGGTTAATTTTCTCTGTGCCTGCTGAGGAGATTTCAGTTGGACAAGCTAGGAGTGAGTTTCTACCACGCACCCTGATCAGACACAAATTTCTTTCAACATCGTTTAGAGTGGAACTTAAACGTGGTATTTTCTTGTTGTAAACTTTCCTGGGACTGCATGTTACATTTTAAGTCTCTCTGCCCCCTATGTCAGTAATGAATTTAAGCAAATGACACAATGAAAGAGATAAAAGTTAGATCCATCTTTCAAGGAAGACATTGGATTTGTCAGAATAAGGCATGAGAACTGAGTTTTGTATCGGATTGGTTTATTGTTCATCTCATGGAAGGTTCTGCTGTCCAGCAGAGCGGTGCCTTTTCCATAGTGGCCCGGAGCTGCCCGTCTTCTTGGGGTCAGGGCTGTCCAGGCGGTGTGGGTGTGTAACAGCGCTGTGGGGCAGGAGCACATGTCAGGCGGCGGGAGGTGTGCAGTGCTGGTGGGCAGGCAGAGGAGGAGCAGGCAAATGGCCGCGCTGCATCAGGGCAGCTGTCTGTGTTGCTGCTGGTGTCAGTGCGGTGCTTGAGGAGGACGCCTGTGTGGCTTCTGCTGAGCAGCCACGCAGCACTGCTTGCTTACGCTGAGCTTGGTCCCTGCAAGAGATGGCTTGTGGTAAGCATGTGTGACGCGTGGTTGTGTTTGTTTCAGCACTGCTGACTCTTCCTGATGCTAAAATGGGAACATCTAATCTGATTAGTAAGGAGGAATGGTAATCGTTAATGAAGATTTCTGAATTTACTCTCAAACCACAATCATTTGTTTCAAATGGGAGGGGATAAGAGAAGAAGTCATGTCTCAAAGATACCTGGTTGTGCCTTGAGGCAGAGTCTCTGTAGGGTCCTGTGCCTGCTCTGGTGGCTCTGAGCAGCCTTAGAGCAGTTCTACATCCACCTCCCTGAACGATACCTGTCCCCATTGTGGTATCTCTATCACTACCTCAGGGTGCCTTCTGCTGACTGTAATGTTGAGCCAGGAATTTCAGCAGAAAATCCAGGTGTGGTGCAACAATCTGTCTCTGTTCTGCCTGCTGCAGAAATTAATGCAGTCCATGGGTCTTGACTGGTACTTCAAATCAGCACAAAAAGGCAAAAACAAATGGTTTATTAAAATTTTGTGTTCTGGTTCTTACACCAGGTTTGGGATGGTAGAGCCAATAGTTTGGTAGAGGAAGGTGTCTGTGCTTATAATTTCTTGTCTGACAGTGTAGAATGTGAAAAATATTTCTAAATCTAAATCTGGAGATGAGGAAAATTTGGAAAAGGATTTTAAGAGCGGTCCCTTTGCATTTGCAGAAGGTGTCCTGGATACGCAATGGCTGCATGATGGCAATAGGCAGAGAGCCCATTCCCCTGGAGGAGCGGGCTGTGCTCTTTGGTGTGAGGCTGCAGGAAGCTCTGCAGGGTGTGAGGGTGCAACTTACTTTGGCAGAGCACAATGGTGATGGTTATGGCAGTGAGGAGCAGGAGGCAGGCACAA
>NW_018364907.1:0-2126 GCF_002078875.1 Numida meleagris | reverse complement strand
TCTAGAAATCGGATCAGCCACCACAACCTGCCATCTCTCTGCCATTTGGGGCACTCACATCATGTCCAGATCTGCAGATAACAAAGTTAAGTCCCATGCCATGGACCTCAGCTGCAAGTTGTATTTCTTGGCAGATACTTTATTTTATGTGTCATTTAATTCTTTTTAGAAATTAAAGAAGATGTGGGAATGATTTAGAGCATCTCTCCACCTGCACTTTTCATCTCTGAGCCCATGCTTTGCTGATTTGTATCTGAGTGCTTCAGCTCTGTTGTTCTCAGCAGTTGTTCTTTGTAATTTCTCTGCAGAAGCCTCTGTGTGCAAGGCGGGAGGTCTGTGATGTGATGCGCAGCAAGAGAGCCCTGTGCCCCAGTGGCATTCAGATCTAAAGAAAAAGTTACCCTGTGTTTTTCTTGTCCAACCACAGGGACTTCCGCCATGCCAAAAAAACCACTCCATGCCTGCTTCAACACTCAGAGGCCAGCCTACGATCGCTGGGTGACCACACACACACTGGTAAGGGTTTTGACTTCCTGCAGCTTTGCACATACAGTCTCAACAGCTTTGCTTGGCTGCTATTTGCTTCTTTTTTTGGTATTTTCTGGCTTTCCTGCTTTTTTTCTTTTTTTTCAGTGTGGGAGGTGTTGTTCCATTACTCCATTGGAAAGCATACCCCTGTTCCTGGCTCTCAGAAACGTGGCACTGCTGAGTGATGAAACTGCTGTTTCATGAGAAAATGAGCTGGAAAATGAAGAATGCAAAAAGGTGGTGAGTTAGGTCAAGCAGCCTCACCGCAGCAGCAAGAGTAGCTAGGTTGTACCCTGGTGACCGACTCTGAAATGGAGTGATGAGTTGGTGAATGAGATGAAGTAAGGAATCCCTTAGGCTTCAGCCTGCTTTCATATGGCCCTTAGCTCTCTAGTCCAGGCATGCCCAACCCGCAGGCCGTGTGCTGCCCGGCCCAGCCCAGCCTGCATCCTACCCCTGCCCCGTACCATCATGGCAGCGGCCCGGCCCCATACGCCCACCCATCGCTGACACAGCCAAACACTGGAGTGTGATTGGCACTGCATCAGCAAAACCAGGAGGTGGGCAGGGCACAGTGCCATGTTATCTCCACCTCTCGTGCCACCACACACACGCAGTTAAATCAAAACCTGTGAGTGTGACCGAGGTGTGCCACTGGGTGACCGAGATGCAGTAATTACCCACAGTAACATTTCAGCCTTGCATTTGTCTTCTCAGGAGGTACCAGAGCCCCCAAAAGAAGAAAAATTGTGGTTGAAGGAGAAGTGTTTGATGACAAATGGACAGATGGGTACTTGTTTATTGAGATAAAACTGAGTTACCGCTGTTGAGTTACACCTCAGATGGATTCAGCTATAAAGGCCAGTTATGGCCTCAAGTTGGGCCAGGGGAGATTCAGGCTGGACGTTAGGAAGTTCTACTTTTCTGAAAGAGCGTTCAGGCGCTGGAATGGGCTGCCCAGGGAGGTGGTTGAGTCACCGTCCCTGGAGGTGTTCAAGAAACATTTAGATATAGCATTGAGAGACATGGATTATTGGGGTTACTGGTGGTAGGTGGATGGTTGGAGTGGATGATCTTGTAGGTCTTTTCCAACCTAGCTAATTCTATGATTCTATGTGGTAGCAAATCTGATGGCAGAAGAAGCAGGAGGATCTACTGGTGGGGAGTTTATTGAGCAACGTATGGACAGCATCAGAGCTGCAATCTGCCCTGATTACAACATGGATTTTTCTAAAATCCATTGGTTTCACTCAACTGTTGCCAGGTGGACTGAAGAAACGGGCACATCTGTTGCAAGAAAGTTGGAGAGTAAAGCTGCTAATTCCAAAAGTTGTCCTTTGACAAGGGCTGAAATTACTGATGCTACAGATACGACCCAACTTGCTGTTTTCATTGAAGGTATTGATAAGAAATATAATGTCACTGCAGAAATGGCTTCCTTGGTGCCAGTGAAAGACACCAAGAAATCTTTTGATGTGGAGAAAGCAGTAAAAATGACATTAAAGTGATTTTATGTAATCTTTGTTGACACATCTGGTAGAGCTACTGATGGTGCCCTGGCAATGGTTGGTAAAAAAGAGGGACTTACAGAATTCATG
>NW_018364906.1:14495-15549 GCF_002078875.1 Numida meleagris | reverse complement strand
GTCTGTGGGATCTATGGGGCGCCCCATAGCGCTGTGGGTCTGGGATCTATGGGGCGCCCCATAGCGCTCCGGGTCCCTGGGATCTATGGGGCGCCCCATAGCGCTGTGTGTCTGGGATCTATGGGGCGCCCCATAGCGCTGGGGCTCACAGAGATCTATGGGGCGCCCCATAGCCAGCCCCATAGCGCTGTGGGTCTGTGGGATCTATGGGGCACCCCATAGCCAGCCCCATAGCGCAGGGGCTCGCTCAGACCCATAGGGTGCCCCATAGCCAGCCCCATAGCGCAGGGGTCACTCAAATCTATGGGGCGCCCCATAGCCAGCCCCATAGCACTGGGGGTCACTCAGATCTATGGGGCGCCCCATAGCCAGCCCCATAGCACTAGGGGTCTCTGGGATCTATGGGGCGCCCCATAGCCAGCCCCAAAGCGCAGGGGTCACTCAGACCCATAGCGTGCCCCATAGTGAGCCCCATAGCACTTGTGGGTAACTCAGATCTATGGGGCGCCCCATAGCCAGCCCCATAGCGCTGAGGGTCGCTCGGATCTATGGGGCGCCCCATAGCGCTGGGGTCACTCAGACCCATAGCGTGCCCCATAGCCAGCCCCATAGCGCAGGGGTCACTCAGATCTATGGGGCACCCCATAGCCAGCCCCATAGCGCCGTGTGTCTCTGCGATCTATGGGGCGCCCCATAGCGCTGTGGGTCTGGGATCTATGGGGCGCCCCATAGCCAGCCCCATAGCGCTGTGTGTCTGTGGGATCTATGGGGTGCCCCATAGCGCTGTGTGTCTGGAATCTATGGGGCGCCCCATAGCGCTGTGGGTCTGTGGGATCTATGGGGCACCCCATAGCGCTGTGGGTCACTCAGATCTATGGGGCGCCCCATAGCGCTGTGTGTCTCTCAGATCTATGGGGCGCCCCATAGCGCAGGGGTCACTCAGATCTATGGGGCGCCCCATAGCCAGCCCCATAGCGCTGTGTGTCTCTGGGATCTATGGGGCGCCCCATAGCGCTGTGGGTCTGGGATCTATGGGGCGCCCCATAGCGCTGTG
>NW_018364906.1:4834-6663 GCF_002078875.1 Numida meleagris | reverse complement strand
GGGTCAGGGGTTATGGGGCGAGGGGCTATGGGGTCCGTGGTTATGGGGCAGTGGGGTTATGGGGCTCGTGGTTATGGGGCTGAGGGGTTATGGGGTCCGTGGTTATGGGGCACGGGGTTATGGGCCTGTGGGGTTATGGGGTCTGTGGTTATGGGGCACGTGGTTATGGGTCTGTGTAGTTATGGGGCAGTGGGGTTATGGGGTCCATAGTTATGGGGCACTGGGTTATGGGGCTGTGGGGTTATGGGGCACGGGGTTATGGGGTCTGTGGTTATGGGGCAGTGTGGTTATGGGGCTCGTGGTTATGGGGCATGTGGTTATGGGGTATGTGGTTATGGGGCACGGGGTTATGGGGCAGTGTGGTTATGGGGCACAGGGTTATGGGGCAGCGTGGTTATGGGGCAGTGGGGTTATGGGACACGGGGTTATAGGGTGCGTGGTTATGGGGCGCGTGGTTATGGGGCTCGTGGTTATGGGGTCTGTGGTTATGGGGCATGTGGTTATGGGGCACAGGGCTATGGGGTCCATGGTTATGGGGCGCGTGGTTATGGGGCTGTGGGGTTATGGGGCGCATGGTTATGGGGCATGGGGTTATGGGGCAGTGGGGTTATGGGGCAGTGTGGTTATGGGGCACGGGGTTATGGGGCTCGTGGTTATGGGGCAGCGTGGTTATGGGTCTGTGTAGTTATGGGGCAGTGTGGTTATGGGGCATGTGGTTATGGGGCAGTGGTGTTATGGGCCAGTGGGGTTATGGGGTCCATAGTTATGGGGCAGTGTGCTTATGGGGCTGTGTAGTTATGGGGCACGGGGCTATGGGGCAGTGTGGTTATGGGGCAGTGTGGTTATGGGGCACAGGGTTATGGGGCAGTGTGGTTATGGGGCTCGTGGTTATGGGGCAGCGTGGTTATGAGGCTGTGGGGTTATAGGGTCCATAGTTATGGGGCACAGGGTTATGGGGCAGTGGGGTTATGGGGCGCATGGTTATGGGGCACGGGGTTATGGGGTCTGTGGTTATGGGGCAGTGGGGTTATGGGGCATGGGGTTATGGGGCTCGTGGTTATGGGGCACGGAGTTATGGGGCACGGGGTTATGGGGCTCGTGGTTATGGGGTCCGTGGCTATGGGGCAGTGTGGTTATGGGGCAGTGGGGCTATGGGGCGCATGGTTATGGGGCACGGGGTTATGGGGCAGTGTGGTTATGGGGCTGAGGGGTTATGGGGCACATGGTTATGGGGCACGTGGTTATGGGGCAGCGTGGTTATGGGGCTGAGGGGTTATGGGGTGTGTGGTTATGGGGCTCGTGGTTATGGGGCACGTGGTTATGGGGCAGTGTGGTTATGGGGCACGGGGTTATGGGGCAGTGTGGTTATGGGGCAGTGTGGTTATGGGGCTTGTGGTTATGGGGCAGTGGGGCTATGGGGCAGTGGGGTTATGGGGCTGTGGGGTTATGGGTCTGTGTAGTTATGGGGCAGTGTGGTTATGGGGCAGTGGGGTTATGGGGCTCATAGTTATGGGGCAGCGTGGTTATGGGGCAGTGGGGTTATGGAGCTCATAGTTATGGGGCAGCGTGGTTATGGGGCACGTGGTTATGGGGCAGTGTGGTTATGGGGCTCGTGGTTATGGGGCATGGGGTTATGGGGCAGTGGGGTTATGGGGCACGTGGTTATGGGGCACAGGGCTATGGGGCACGTAGTTATGGGGTATGTGGTTATGGGGCACGGGGTTATGGGGCAGTGTGGTTATGGGGCAGTGGGGTTATGGGGCATGTGGTTATGGGGCATGTGGTTATGGGGCACAGGGCTATGGGGTCCATGGTTATGGGGCGCGTGG
>NW_018364906.1:0-2078 GCF_002078875.1 Numida meleagris | reverse complement strand
ATAGATCCCATAGAGACCCATAGAAATCCCATAGAAATCCCATAGAAATCCTATAGAAATCCCATAGAGACCCATACAAATCCCATAGAAATCCCATAGAAATCCTATGGAGACCCCATAGAGACCCCATGGAGACCCCATAGACCCCATAGAAACCCCATAGAGACCCCATAGAGATCCCATAGAGACCCATAGAAATCCCATGGAGACCCATAGACCCCATAGAAATCCCATAGACCCCATAGAATCCCCACAGACCCCATAGAGACCCATGGACCCCATAGAGACTCATAGAAATCCCGTAGAAATACCAAAGAGACCCATAGAAATCCCATAGAGACCCCATAGAGATCCCATAGAGACCCATAGAAATCCCATAGAGACCCCATAGAGATCCCATAGAGACCCCATAGGGACCCCAAAGTCCCCTTAGAGACCCCACAGAGACCCCATAGACCCTATAGATACCCCACTGTCCCCATAGAGACCCCATAGACCCCATAGAAACCCCACAGAGACCCCATAGAGACCCCATAGAGACCCCAATGTCCCCATAGAGACCCGTAGAGACCCCATAGAGACCCCATAGAGACCCCAAAGTCCCCATAGAGACCCCATAGACCCCATAGAGATCCCAAAGTCCCCATAGAGACCCACACAGATCCCACAGACCCCATAGAGACCCCATAGAGACCCCATAGAGACCCCATAGAGACCCCAATGTCCCCATAGAAACCCCATAGACCCCATAGAGACCCCATAGAGACGCCGTAGACCCCATAGAGACCCACACAGATCCCATAGACCCCATAGAGACCCCATAGAGACCCCATAGAGACCCCAGTGTCCCCATAGAGATCCCATAGTCCCCATAGAGACCCCATAGAGACCCCANGGGGTTATGGGGCTGTGGGGTTATGGGGCACGGGGTTATGGGGCAGTGGGGTTATGGGGTCCATAGTTATGGGGCACGGGGTTATGGGGCTCGTGGTTATGGGGCATGGGGCTATGGGGCACTGGGTTATGGGGCGGTGGGGTTATGGGGCTCATGGTTATGGGGCAGTGGGGTTATGGGGTCCATAGTTACGGGGCACGGGGTTATGGGGCAGTGTGGTTATGGGGCACGGGGTTATGGGGTCCGTGGTTATGGGGCAGCGTGGTTATGGGTCTCTGTAGTTATGGGGCACGGGGTTATGGGGCAGTGGGGTTATGGGGTCCATAGTTATGGGGCACGGGGTTATGGGGCAGTGTGGTTATGGGGCAGCGTGGTTATGGGGCAGCGCGGTTATGGGGCACGGGGGACTATTATGGGCTGGCTCGGCCCCACACCTTCCCCGCTCGCCCCATGGCGCAGCAGCGTGAGGCGGAAGTCACGTGGTGCGCCGTGAGTGACGTCACGGCGCGGCGCGACGGGAACGCGCCCGACTCGCAGCGCCCCGCGCAGCCCCGCGGAACCGGAAGCAGCGCGCAGCCGCGGGGACGCGCCCAGCGCAGAGCTGCCGGGAGGCGGAAGTGACGTCAACGGAGGGGGGGGCGGAGCCAGCGGCCCCGTAGAAATCCCATAGAAATCACATAGAGACCCATAGAAATCCCATAGAGACCCATAGAAATCCTATAGAGACCCATAGAAATCCCATAGAGACCCATAGAAACCCCATAGAAATCCCATAGAGACCCATAGACCCCATAGAAATCCCATAGAGACCCCATAGATCCCATAGAGACCCCATAGATCCCATAGAGACCCATAGAAATCCCATAGAAATCCCATAGAAACCCCATAGACCCCATAAAGACCCACAGACCCCATAGAGACCCCATAGAGACCCATAGAAATCCCATAGAGACCCCATAGATCCCATAGAGACCCATAGAAATCCCATAGAGACCCCATAGACCCCATAGAAATGCCATGGAGACCCATAGAAACCCCATAGAAACCCCATAGACCCCATAGAAATCCCATAGAGACCCATAGAAACCCCATGTAAACCCCATAGACCCCATAGAGACCCATAGACCCCATAGAAATCCCATAGAGACCCACAGACCCCATAGAAATCCCATAGAGACCCCAT
>NW_018364905.1:8581-9522 GCF_002078875.1 Numida meleagris | reverse complement strand
CGGGGCCATGGGGAATGGGGTGGAGCTACAGTGGTGGCCTCGGACACAGAGACAGGGGTCTGAGACCCACACTTGTGGGTCCCTGACCCACACTTGGGGAGCTAGTCCCTCGCTTAGGTGCCCAGCCCCACACTTGGGGGTCCCAGACCCATAGTAGGGACACATAAGGGCCCAGAGAGACCCATAGAGAGACCCACAGAGACGCATAGAGACGCATAGAGACCCATAGAGACCCCATAGAGACCCAGAGAGACCCAGAGAGACCCACAGAGAGCCCCACAGAGAGACCCATAGAGACCCATAGAGACCCATAGAGAGACCCATAGAGTGACCCATAGAGACCCATAGAGACCCACAGAGAGACCCACAGAGACCCAGAGAGACCCACAGAGAGCCCCACAGAGAGACCCATAGAGACCCATAGAGAGACCCATAGAGAGACCCATAGAGACCCATAGAGACCCATAGAGACCCACATAGAGACCCATAGAGACCCACATAGAGACCCATAGAGAGACCCATAGAGAGATCAATAGAGAGACCCCACAGAGAGACCCATAGAGACCCATAGAGAGACCCACAGAGACGCATAGAGACCCATAGAGACCCATAGAGACCCCACAGAGACGCATAGAGACCCATAGAGACCCCATAGAGACCCCATAGAGACCCACAGAGACCCATAGAGAGATCCATAGAGACCCACAGAGACCCATAGAGAGACCCATAGAGACCCATAGAGAGACCCATAGAGAGACCCATAGAGAGACCCATAGAGAGACCCATAGAGACCCATAGAGAGACCCCATAGAGACCCATAGAGACCCATAGAGAGACCCATAGAGACCCATAGAGACCCATAGAGACCCATAGAGAGACCCATAGAGACCCATAGAGACCCATAGAGAGACCCATAGAGACCCATAGAGAGACCCAGAGAG
>NW_018364905.1:3013-4974 GCF_002078875.1 Numida meleagris | reverse complement strand
CCTGTGGCCCCACACAGTGCCCCATATCTGCCCCACATCTCCCCATGGGGCCCCAGAACTGCCCCACATCGCCCCATAATGCCCCACAACTGCCCTACGTCACCCCCTCAGCCCCACACAGCGCCCCATATCTGCCCCACATCACCCCACTGGGCCCCACAACTGCCCCACATCACCCCACAGGGCCCCATAATACCCCATAGAAATCCCACAGAGCCCCATAGCAGCCCCACATCACCCCCACTGGGCCCCACAGCTGCCCCACATCACCCCCGTGGCCCCACACAGCTCCCCATATCTGCCCCACATCTCCCCACGGGGCCCCACAATTGCCCCACATCACCCCGCAGAGCCCCTTAATACCCCATAGAAACCCCACAGAGCCCCACAGGGCCCCATAGCAGCCCCACATCACCCCCTCGGCCCCACACAGCGCCCCATAACTGCCCCACATCACCCCACGGGGTCCCATAACTGCCCCACATCACCCCACTGGGCCCCATAATACCCCATAGAAACCCCACAGTGCCCCATAACTGCCCTACATCACCTCACTGGGCCCCACAGCTGCCCCATATCACCCTCCCCGGCCCCAGACAGTGCCCCATAACTGCCCCACATCACCCCACAGAGTCCCATAATACCCCACAGAAACCCCACATCACCCCATAGGGCCCCATAACTGCCCCACATCACCCTATAGGACCCCAGAGAAACCCCACAGCAACCCCACATCTCCCCACAGGGCCCCATAATACCCCACAGAAACCCCACATCACCCCATAGGGCCCCATAACTGCCCCACATCTCCCCATGGGACCCCACAACTGCCCCACATCACCCCATACGACCCCAGAAAGACCCCATAGCAGGCCCACATAACCGCTTATAGCCCCATAACTGCCCCACATCTCCCCACGGGGCCCCATAATACCCCATAGAAACCCCACATCACCCCACTGGGCCCCACAACTGCCCTACGTCACCCCCTCAGCCCCACACAGTGCCCCATAACTTCCCCACATCTCCTCACAGGGCCCCATAATACCCCACAGAAACCCCACATCACCCCACTGGGCCCCATAGCAGCCCCACAGCACCCCATAGTGCCCCATAACTGCCCCACATCACCCTATAGGACCCCAGAGAGACCCCATGGCAGCCCCACATCACCCCACTGGGCCCCTCAACTGCCCCACATCACCCTACTGGGCCCCACAGCTGCCCCACATCACCCCCCTGGCCCCACACAGAGCCCCATATCTGCCCCACATCACCCCACAGTGCCCCACAACTGCCCCACATCACCCCATAGTGCCCCATAACTGCCCCATAGAAACCCCACATCACCCTATAGGCCCCCAGAGAGGCCCCATAGCAGCCCCACATCTCCCCACAGCACCCCATAACTGCCCCCCATTGCCCCATAGGGCCCCATATATGCCCCATAACAGCCCCACATCACCCCACAGGGCCTCATTACAGCCCCATATCACCCCACAGGGCCCCATATCAGCCCCACAGAGCCCCATAACAGCCCCACATAACCCCAAGGCCCCACAACAGCACAACATCACCCCATAGGACCCCATAACTGCCCCACTTCACCCCCCGGGGCACCACAACTGCCCCACATCAGCCCACAGGGCCCCACAACTACCCCACATCACACCATAGGGCCCCGTAACCCCACAAGGCCCCATGGTGCCCCACAGCAGCCCCACATCACCTCCTGCCCCCACACAGCACCTCACAACTGCCCCACATCACCCCATAGGAGCCTGTACCCGCCCCACATCAGCCCCTGGCCCCACACAGTGCCCCATAGCAGCCCCACATCACCCCACAGGGCCCCATAACTGCCCCACATCGCCCCATAGAACCCCCAGAAGGGGTGGGGGACTCAATGAGGGGGCGGGGCAGCAAAGAAGGGGCGTGGCCTAAAATGGAGGGCGGTCCGA
>NW_018364905.1:0-1148 GCF_002078875.1 Numida meleagris | reverse complement strand
ATCACCCCATAGCGCCCCATAGCGCCGCGCCGCCCCTCACCTGAGCGCGCCACCAAGGTGTGGGGCTGGGAGGGGCCTCCCCCGCAGAACGCCCCCAGCACTTGGGGGTCGCCGCGCAGCCCCCCCCCGAGCAGCGACGCCGGGACCCCATCGAACAGCAACGTGTAGGAGTCCTGGGGGGAGCCCCACAGCCTCAGCCCCACAGCGCGACCCACGGAGCCCTCGGGGACCCACGGAGCCCCACCGAGCCCCACCGGGACCCATAGAGCCCCACTGAGCCCCACTGATCCCATTCGGACCCACAGAGCCCCACTGGGACCCATAGAGCCCCACAGAGCCCCACTGATCCCACTGGGACCCATAGAGCCCCTCTGATCCCATTGGGACCCATAGAGCCCCACGGGGACCCACAGAGCCCCACTGAGCCCATTGGGACCCACAGAGCCCCACTGATCCCATTGGGACCCATAGAGCCCCACAGAGCCCCACTGAGACCCACTGAGCCCCACTGATCCCATTCGGACCCACAGAGCCCCACCGATCCCATTGGGACCCATAGAGCCCCATTGGGACTCATAGAGCCCCACTGACCCCACTGGGACCCACAGAGCCCCACTGATCCCACTGGGACCCACAGAGCCCCACTGATCCCATTGGGACCCACAGAGCCCCACTGATCCCATTGGGACCCACAGAGCCCCACTGGGACCCACAGAGCCCCACATATCCCACTGAGCCCCATAGATCCCACTGAGACCCACAGATCCCACTGAGACCCACAGATCCCATTCGGCCCCATAGAGCCCCATAGATCCCACACAGCCCCATAGAACCCACACAGCCCCATAGATCCCACACAGCCCCATAGATCCCATTGGGACCCACACAGCCATCATCAGCCCCGTTACCTTAATTACCTCAATTAGCACAATTAGTCCTAATTGCGGTAATCACCCCAGTTGCCTTCATCACCCCCATTACCAGCATCACCCCAGTTACCCTAATTACCGCCGCTACCGTAATTATCTCCGCTACTGTAATTATCCCCACTACCACAATTACCCTCGTTACCCCCACCGCTCTAATTACCAGAATCACACTAATTACCCTCATTAACCCCCCCACCCTAACGCCCCCCTATCACCTCC